>NC_072853.1:33785129-33905129 GCF_028858705.1 Grus americana | reverse complement strand
TCCACATCCCGTCAGCCCATGATATTTATTGCCTAATTGCTACTTTTTCTGCCATCTATTCTTCCCCCTATTCCTGCTACCTGGGAGATGCTTTCCCTAACCATAAGCAACTCTCAAATGTCTTTGAAAGCTCTCTTTCGAAATTTTCAGCAATACAAAAAAAATCTTGACAACAGGTTGCAAGTATCCTAAGGTCATAGTCTATTATGCCGACAAATTCTGTTCCCCACCCCCTTTGTGTAAATCTTATCTGCTGTGTTTTGTTATAAGACCGTTGGATGAAGGGGAGGTCATTGTTTTGCTATATGTTTATGTAGCACTCAGCACAATAGTGTCCTGGTCTATGATTTGGGCTGCCAGGTACTCTGGTAATGCAAATATATATAAGTGGAGCACATGCTCCTTGGGCACAGACCACATGTGAGGTAAATAGGATTACATCCTGCAGGTTAAAACTAGCCTACTATGGTAATACAAAAATGTACACCAGCCACATGACCCAAGGGGATCTTCTTGACTGCCTCTTGATAATGCAGGCTACAGAGCGGCTGTCTGACCAAAGGAGAACTAAGCCGTTCTTGAATTTCACACCTTAAAACATCAATGCTACTGAGGCAGGAGAAATTTCCCGTTAAATGATTCACAGACTTAATCCCTTTGATATTCGATTGGCTGACCACAACTTAGCACAGCATGCTGCTGGAATACATCTTTAACTCTGACTCCCAGAAAGATCTCATTCCCACTGGAATTCTGGTGCAGAGACCAGGATTAAAACCAGATCTCACGGGGATGGGAGGAAGGCACAAACTGAGACTGGCAAGATCTGGTTTATAAACTCCTGTCTCTGCCACATTTTAGAAGTCTATCTTTGTGTTAGCCTTGGAAAAACTATTTCATTTCTTAATGTTTTAGTTCTTCATCTGTGAGTCAGTGATGATAGTTATTCATTCTCTCTTCATGACCCTTTACCGTTCATCAGGCTGCAAGTTATTCAAAGTAGGAGCTACAAATCCCTGAATGCTTATCTGTCCAAAGATGAAGCCTCTATGATCTATCAAAATACATATGTTAGGGATATAAGTAGAGCTGAACAAAATCATTTCATTCTTGTAAATATGGACATAAATTAAGGGGAATAGAAATGTGTCTCAGAACAACAACAACAAAAATACCCACCAACACCAAACAAACAAATAAAAGCAACCCCCCAAAAAATAACAAGAAGGGGCGGGGGGGGGAGGGGGAAGGAATAAAAGGAATATAGCATTTACAGTGTAACTGTATGCAATTTCAACACTGTCCGTACTGAAAAAGAAAATTTTTCACTATGTATTGGTAGGGAGTATGACATGAATGCTACCAAACCCAATTCTACATAGAACTTCAAAGGAAATCTTCTGACTTTTCTTCCTTTTGTAACACTTCCATTGTGCCTGCTTCAGCTTTCAGTAATATCAAGGTTTTTTACTGTCCACTATTAACTTGCTACAGGTATATATATCATGGGCAAATCCAGCTACTTGAAAATCACCCCTGAAAACATGGCTGAATTCCCCAAACTTTCCTGCTTTCCCCAAACCAACCTTACTGCTAAAAGATAAAACCAAACCAATCCACCACTAGATAAAAACAAGGAGGCATGAGACTTCAGAGGACTATCAGGTTGCACACTGGCTACACTGCTAAATCCCTGCCAGCGCTCCCACTTGCCATTGACATTGTCAAACCCTGAGCCCCAGACATGGAGCCACCCAGCCCGGTCTTTGGTGCCTCTCAGGCACAGAGGCAAACTCTAAGGCACAGACAAGGTTGTGTGGGGAGCTTCTCCTAACTGCATTTCGGGGGTGAGTTGCTGAGATCTGTTCCCATCCTTGGGAAGTATGAGTTTACAGGGCTGCCTGCAAGCTGAGACTGGTGCCTGCTGCATCCCAGGAGCAGAGGTGGGGAGGAGCCCTTGTACAGCTGGGCTCTGGTCTCGCACAGTAAGTAGCAATTAACTGCACAGCCTTCCAGCCAAGGCAGAAACCCACATACAAGTGCACACCTTTTCTCTTCCAGACTTGGGAAGCAACAAGCACCCAATTCACGTGGGTGGTATGCTGTTACCCACCTTCTCCCAGAGCTAAAGAGGACCACTGGCAGCTAGGAGGTCATACTGTTAGTTGCTGCTGCTTCTCTATTGAGACTGGGGTCCCATGATATTGCAAGGTAACAGGCGCTCGTCTTAGCACTACTAATTGCTACCTATCAATGGATATTGGTGCTGGCTGGGGGTTTGGGTTTTTTTTTCTCCTCCCTTCCACTTCCCCTAGTGGGCTTCAGTGACCCCAAGTACTCACTTAAGGGGTGCTAGTGCCCCCCAACAGAGTGGTGCTTGCTTGGTCGCTGGCTAGAGGTAGCAAGGTCCAAATATGTGAAAGAGGTGATATGAGTCAGTGCTTCCTGCTTCTCAGATTCTGGCACCTGATACCTCACAGCTGATACTGAAGTGCATGAGTGCAGCAGGACCGTTGGTTTTCAGGCAAAGTCTCTTTCCCAAGTAATACATTTGAAGTCCATATAGCTACAGTTAATATAATGGAAAACTCTAAAAACACTGACTGAGTAAATATCTGTGCCTGTATAATTAATCATTTTCTCTACAATGTGACAAGCAATGAATGGATTCACAATGGGCTTTCTTTAATACCATTTCTGTCAGAGATACCACAAATTTCACCATCACTGCGGAATATTCCTGCAATCCTGTCATATTGTATCTTATAGCCTATATTATTCTTAACATTAATATTGAGACAGTAGACCAGTTTTTGTCATTCTTCATCTAAAGGCACCAAAGATAATTATTAAAATATAACTGTGTGAAGATTAAATCTTATATTGCACAACCCAGTGATGGGCTATATAAACTGGATGAAAAGGCTTCCCATAAATATTATACTGTTTCCCCTTTCTATATAGATAAAAGCACTGTTCAAACCATATTGGTTTTAGATGGCTAAAGAAGACAAAGGTAAAGGGGCAATATCACACAGTCGTTGGCAGAGTTGGAAATAGAAATCTGACTCTGTTTTATACTCGTTTGAGTTGATCACAGCTGCTTTGATCATTGCAATCCAAGGGTAGCGTACACAGATTTTACATTTTAACTGGGGAAAGCGCCTCTGAACTATGCCTTTTGTGGTACTGCTCAGCAAAGAGACACAACCAAGGGAGATAGGCACCTGAGTCTGTGCCTCCTTTGCAGGTACTATCTGAGCTTCTTTTGCTATCTATCTCTGTACAGGCAAACATGGAAAAAAAAAAGGCAAAACCGCTACATTTCTTAATAAGCCAAGCATATTCATCTTAGCTTCTTTGGTCTTGTGACTAGTTCAGCCTTGTTAATCAAGCTCATCCTGCCTCAAGTCATGTACTGAAGCCACATATCATAATTTGGAATGCTTGAAGATGTAGACAAAGAGGGTTTGAAAGCATATGGACAAAATTCCTCTTAGACAAGCCAAGAAATGCTTCTATATCTCTATGTGTTGGTCAGATACAGTTGAAGATTTTAGTGATGTCATCTGCCATTTCACCTAAGGCACTGCTTCAGTATTTTAGGAATACTGAAGTCTAATTCTCTAAATTGTAATTATCTTTGCTTTCTTTGAGCATCTTTATATCTTCTCTCAGAAACTCCTTAAATAACAAAGAAATCATATACATGGATGCAAAATATTTCTCATATTTTTGGTGTTTTAGAAAAAACAACAGCCTTTGATTTAAATCCTATATAAATCCTATGGACTGTGGGATTAAAATCTGACGGTAGTCTACGTCTTTTGAATCACACCATGCTTTTATATATATATATATATATATGTACACTGATTGGACTTCTGTGTGTGTCAAAAGAGAGTTTGTTAACTATCTTTGATATTTGTTCTCTTTTGCTTCCAAGAACAGCAGGCTGGTAATAGTTGGTTGCAAATATACAATGGTTGGTTGCATTACATCCATAGCTACTAGAAGTATAAATAAGCTGTATTCTTGCGAGGATGCACGCACTTATGCTTCTGGTCTTCCCAAGAAGTATATTCTTTATGAAGAGTCATTAATAGGGAAAGTCCTCCATCCTTTTCAGAAACCCAGGATTCCTCCCAGGCTAGGGAAGATACTTCTCACTGCTGTGCTGAGAAGATTCAAACATGGCATGGCAGATCAGCCAGTGGCATGCACTGTGTAGCCTTGTCTACAGGATATACTGAGGCAGCATCATCAATGGTGAAGGATGGGCTCTATCGAGGTTAAGGTCTTAAAAGGAGAATATAGTATCTCCTTTCAGTGAGCAAGAAAAAGAAAAAAAAAAAATTAAAAAAAAAGATATAGGTCTTATATCTTTAAGCTATGCATTTTGTCTCTCTGTTCCAAATATGAACTTGCACAGCTATATCAGCTAAATCAAAAATCTGCATTTCATTTCATACCACAAGACTTGGAAAATGTGTTACTACTCACCTTAAAAGACAAGTTTACATACAATATCTCAAAAACTGTTTGACAACAGAAGGTCGGGTGTGACATATATTTGACATCCTAAAACCTCAAACTAGTAAAACTTTGAGGTCAAGCAAAGGTAAAATCAGAATAACCCTCTTGAGAATTTTATTGTGTATGATAGGACCACAAATAAACTTTAAGTCCTCCAGCTTCTAACATGTCTGAACTTGACTGAAAGTTAAAGAGAAAGCTTATCTATTGATTTTCACATGTAGGCTAAATGGTAAAATAACCTTGACTCATTAAAGATGTCAGTGTTGTAGATGATTTGGATATCTTTGTCATTTGAAAATAACATATGGATAATTTACTCAAGTTCAATTATTCTTAAGTAATTTGCAATGCTGCAAAGCGTCAGATTTTTCACCTTCACGATTACTCAGAACACTTTAGCATTAATCACAGTATTCAACAGTGGAAAGAAATGCTAGTCTATTTATTGAATCTGTATGAAGAGAAATATTTCTTTTTATACTTATAAGTTTTACAGCGGGTTTCTTATTGAGATTTTGCCAGTGTGTGCACAAAAAAAAAAGTTATAAATAGGAATATATGATTCAAAATTGCAAATTATTTTGCAAATAATAGGTCTGTTGTAAAATATCCAGAATGCCTTATGAAAGAGTGTCAGTGCTTGCGCATGTGTAGTATAAATATTACCTATCTAGCCTGTCACATCTACTCTGTGAGGAGACCAAGATTTTATTTCTAATTGGTTTTTTTATTACTATCAAATAAAAAAGCTCCGTTCATAAAAAATGATTAGGGCTGTTTCACGAGAAATGTCGTGGTCTGGGATTGCACCTTTTTGTAAGTAAAGTTGCCATCTCTTTTCTTACTGAGAACGAATTAATCTTTCTCCACATTTGGCAGAATTATTTTAGCTATGCCTCTTGATCTGTTCAGCTTCTAAAAGGATACAAGAGAGTCAGCCAATAATAATAAAAAAAATGCTCAGACTGCATGGGATAATGAAACAGTAGGTTTCACGCTAAAAAGTTCCCTTATAGGAAAAAAATGTGTTTAAACATATATCAGGTATGACACTGGTATTCATACTCTACGTAAGTAAATTTTTGGGGCAATTTACAATTTTCAAAGGATAAAAATAGGTGTTCCTTATCCTAAGGCTTTAGGACAGCTTATTGCCCAGAAATGGAAGATCTATGATGCCCTAAGTACAAACATGATACTGAAAGTGCGTGGGCTTGTGCAACTTTAACATCCCAAACAGATTATGACGTTTGTGCAACATTAGCTTTATATCTGGAGTATTTGTGATTTCTGCATGTGGAATTTAAAGATTTATACAACAGCACTGGAAGAAATTGGATGGGTGGAATGGACAAGGTCCTTCTGAGACCCTTGATCTGAATGAGGCTTTCTAGCCTGTTTAGAGGCAGCTCTTCTTGTGCCACCCATGAGATGGTATTTTTAAGTGGTATGTCACAAGTACAGCCAAGACATCTGAACCTCGGCATGCTTCAAAATCAGAGTGCTGTTAGTTTATATGCAGATGCTTCACAGCTTCTTCACATTTTCTCTTGTGTATTTGTATCGCAAACACAATATGTGAATTGCTGATGGATTTCAAAACAATCAAATGTAAATTAATTACTTTTGGTTCTAAAATCCCTAAAGGTCTGTGTGCAGACTTTGACTAGGAAAGGCAGGAGTGCTTAGGAAAGGAGGGAAAGGGGGAAGGAGGCTGGGTCTTTAGGGATCTAAAGCAACAAAAGTGATTTGCAGTAACAGGGAGATACATGATGACAGACTTTGGCTTAGGAAAGTGTTGGGTGAAACTGGAGGAACATATTAGGTGGAATTTGTGTTTGTGCTTCTGCCAGTGACTGAGTTATTGAAAACATTACAAATCTAGCAATAAAACTTTGCTGCAACTTGTGATGCTTCTAATTAAGTCAGACTGTGTTTACAGAGCTGTGTCCAGAGCTGTTTTTCCTGTGCTTGAATTATGTTGGATCTCTCCTAGGAGTGACTCTCTGTAAAGTTAGAATTTTGTGAAGGAACACTCAGTGGGAATTTTAAGATTCCCCTCCATATACAAAAGTGAATACTTGGTGAGGAATCCAGCATTGGTCTGAATCAGTTAAGAGCTCTGCAGTTGGAGGGGTTCTTTGCCCCCAAAGAATCGCATCAGGGACACTCTACAAAAGGAAGAATCAACCTGTCCAAAAGAAAAACATTGAAAATAGCTTTATTTGGTAAAAATGAAAAACTTCAAGGCTTGTTTTCTCATGAATTTCTACTGAAGAAAAACATAAGGTAGTGTCTGTGACCAGAGTTAGGAGAAAAGTTGACTGAGTATTGACAGACACCACAAAAACTGGGTTAAAAGCTTGATGTTTTAAGGAGATATATTGTTCTTAGAACAAACATTATTGCAGAATGATACAAACTACACTAGGGAAATCAGCTGGAAAGGCGAGCGGTCTCTGAATATGTGGCAGCTTTGAAGAAGTTGGCAGGAGTGTATCTTTTTTGGGACAGTCATAGATCAGGCATTGTGGGATAGGAATGTTTATGACATGTGAAATTGTCATTTGTGAAAGCTTGCAACCTGTGCACAGACACCAATACACACACACAAGTACTTTAGCATTTGGAGGTTAGAAAAGAATAGTCATATAAACCTTTGTTGTAACAGTAGGGATTATATTTTTGAAGTGGCAAACAAAATACACAGCAATTTTGGAAGAAAGCCTTTTTTTTTTTTTTTTTTTTTAAGCATCCATCTGAAGAAGGTGGGGGAGTAGTCCCTGAGTCAAATTGTAGATGGCAAAGGCGTATTTATACTTTAAAACAATGTTCTGAGACACAAGTTTGCTGCCAAGATCTGCCTTCAGCAGAGACGGTGAAGAAGCTGTCAGTCTTCCTTCCTCTGGATATATCCTTCCTGGGAAGACGAGCACAGTAAAACAAGTGAAGAGCAGAGATCACAATGTAAGGTGAATAGACTCCAGGGTGGAGGGTAAGCAGAAAGACATCTGTCTCTGGTAGAATACAGATTCAAAGGAAGAATAGATTAATGTTTGAATATTAAACTGATGTTAAGTGATTTATGAATTAAATATAATTGTTTAGCTTAATTTATAACTAACATGTAACAGTTCACCTGCAAGAAGAAGTGATTTAGCCAGAGTCCACAAAATTTTCCTTTTGATTCCAAGTAGAACACTTCCAAAACTAGAGAACACTGCTCATATAAACATACATGTCCAGGAACTTATCTTGATATTCCACATATGATAAATCCAAGCACAGAGGCATTTCTATTGAGTATTTATTAATGAGAGAAGATAATAATGCATAAGACAAAATATTAAGTGGTTTACTTAAACTGGATAGGATTTGTCCTATGAATGGACAGTTTAACCAACAGTTAAAACCATCTTTGTAAGGACAGATTGTAACAGCATACGTGAGGTGACACAGTACATCAGAGATCAGCTGGGTCAGGTATTACTCAGTCACAGCTTTTGGTGTTTATGGATTTAAGTTGTGCCTGCCACAAAGTTTTGATGGTGTTATAGGTGGGCATCTGGCACAAAATACCTGTTCACACCAGGAAGCAGCAAGGGCTCCATAAGCACTCACCCTTAGGAAAAATTGATTCATTAGAATGTAACATGGTTATTTGATTGTCATTCCTGCAGCCAATTTTAAAGCTATCTGAGTTTCTAAAGATAATTGAGAACATGTTTCATCAAAGATGGATAACTTGATATCAGGCATCTGAAGGCACACCTCTTCCTGCAAGGAGCAGGGAGTTGGACTCAATGATCCTTATGCATCCCTTCCAACTCAAGATATTCTATGATTCTATGATCTTTTTTGAAAAAAATAAAGTGATTTTCTGACTTCAAAATTTCCAAAATGCAAACACAGCAGTATTGGTGACTGTTATAATCACCATTATATTAAAGCAGCTGATTTTCCCAAATCTGCAATAACTGTTGGTAGAACTGGAATGCACATTTAACTTATGAAGTGTTGACAAGTGAAAATTTCTCAAGGATACCCTGATAGATATCAATGAAATTAGAACTTGAGAAACAAGAAAAAAATGTTATATTGGATTTCTTGCCTTTAAGCTGCTATAGGCACAACAATAAAACAAATAATAGTATATGATGGTAGGAAAAATGGGAAAGCAAATGGAAGTGGATATAAGCTGCAAGTTCAAACCTTTAGGAGAAGTAAAGGAAAGCCAAAGGTTTCAATGAAATATCAATTGCCCATAGAATTAAAAGTAGTAAGAATGTTTTAAAAATCTTATTGGTAACATGTATAGGTTCACTGCTAGGTTTGTTTGATCAAATACTGATGCATAAAGACAGGAATGTTCAGCAGATATTTCAGTTATTTATTTGAAATAAAACAGAGAGATGTATCTGTCCCATGTGATGCTGTTGTAATTGAAACTTTACCCTCTGTAGGAAAGGTTTTTGCTGGAATTAAACATTTTTAAGTTAACTGGCCAAGATATCTTACACTCAGGAACTACCCAGAATCTCTCAAAACCATAAATGTTAACCATAAAGAAATGGAAAACAGGGCAAATTCCAAGGGACTAGGAGACTGAAAACGATTTGCAAATATTTCAAAAGGTGCAGAAGATTAACCAGAGAGTTACTAACAGGACAGAATGGTGTTAATTTTAAGTAAAAAATGGAATAGTTAATTTAATTTACTGACAAAGTAGGTAGAAATGTAATTATAAGAAGAGGCAAAAATATAGTCAATGCCACTCAGCATTACTTTCTGAAAGACAGCAATTGTCATCAAATTGTATGGGTTAGGGGTTTTTTTGGGGTCTTTTAATAGGATTAAAGACATCGGTGATAAAAACATTCTGCAGGTAGCAGGGACTTCTTCCAGCCAACGGACTTATTACTAAAAGATGTTATGGTTAAAAAACTTGAGCTCTATGGGGTTAACAGGCCACACACATTTGGCTTATAGAGAGATCACAGAAATTAGTTGTTTATACTGAGATACGATGAAGGCACTTTTTCAGTCAGACCCTGAGTTTCAGACCTTGATCTGGTGTTAGCCATCCTCTTTATCAAGAATGTAGATGCCAATATTGGATCTTTCCAGCTTGCAGGTGACACAAAGGTTGGTGGGGTAGTAAGTGACAAGGACATCTCACTTTTACAGTGTGATTTCAATGGCTTATTAAAATGGGTAAGGTTTTGCATTTTTTAATACAACACAATAAAACATGATATATCAGAGAGTGAAAAAAAAATAGACTCTAGTTAGAGGATTGGATAATACTGGACAGCAGTAACTTAGTGTTGAAACGTAATACTGAGTCAGTCAGAGACAAGTGCTGATCCTGAGCTCTTTCTGCAGGATCTGCCTCCAAGGCTCACACCTCCTTTAGGTATGAAAATAAAGCTGATAGCAGGTAGCAGTGTGGAACTCGTTTTCACTCTGTACACAGCACAGGAAAACTGTGAGTAGGATATGTATCCACCCATACTTCAGGAAGGACAGATAAAACAGTAGAGAGACAGATAAAAAGAATATAGAAAGGGATTTGGGCGAAGAAAGAGGAAACAGGTTTTAGGACCCAAGGGTTAAGGCTCCTCAGTCACTTATTTTGTAAAATGAACTGAGTGGAGCGTTAATCTCTCTCAGAATAATTCCAAATCATGATGACAATTAAATGGCAAAATATATGGCAGATTTACCATTGGAGTCTTGAAGGCAAGATCATCCATCCTTTTAAGAATCACGCACACTTCCAACCTATGAGTAAAGCTCACTGACTCTGTGGCCCATGCCTCTCTGCGATGGTCCTTCATGGCTCTGGATTCTGCAGTTGCAGGTTAGGTGCCATTAGATTTGTAACTCCACAATGAGATGGCAAGTTTAACCAAACCTGCCCTTGGCTTTCAGCAAGCCACTGGTAGGAGCTGGGAAGGCTTTTACTCTCCCCAAAGGCACAGCTGGGCTTTTACTTTCTTCATACAACGTCTCCTGATTCTCCAGCAGCCCCTTTCAGGAATTTCTGACTAAGCATTAGGTTCCTTTTCACACGTCTGGCTAATCAAACTTACAGACAGAGCTCCCCGTTTAAATCCTAACTCATCAGTCTCTGTGCAGAATCCTCGGGCTTTCCAGGCCCACATTTCTCATGTAGCTGCTGGCTTCCCGAGCTCCATGCAATTTTGCTTTATATGTAACGTTAGATCCCTAGGCTCAGCGCAGGATTTCTTGTGTAACAATTTGGCTTACGGACTGCATAAATGATTCCTTTTGTGAGAGGAGTGTTTTCTGACAAAATTCTGTCCCTTTTCATCTTTATCCTATTTCTGTTTCCCTACCTTCCAGTCTGCCTTCAGCTGCCGCCTCAGAAAATGGATATCCTGAAATTTCACAGCAGTTCTAACTGTGTTTCAAGAAAAGTACGGGTTGATAGACTGCGGTAAAATGCCGTGATATCTTCACTGTACTGTGGAGCTGATCTCAAGAGTCTTCAGCCATAACGTATCCAGTAACTGAAAATGGCTTAGGTTGTGGCACAGAACTGCTGCCATAATGCTCGTCAGAATTTAGGCGTTAACATTTGGGGGGTGGAGGGAACATATCAGTGTTTGGGGTTTGTCCTGAAACTTTTTTGATAGTAACGTATATGTCAGCTATATATGTCTCAAACGAATACACACATGTTCTCACTCCAGTGGTGGTTGTGTAAGGGTGTGAAATACATGAGTGTATTCATATATGAATATATTGTGCAGTAGAAATTGCCTTTTCTTGAATTTGGAGGAAGATACTATTTGGGAAAGCAAAACATTTTTTTTCTGCAAACCTTCATGTTTGTCTGACTACTTGCTGGAAGAGAGGTTGATAATTTGGTAGTGCTTCTTTGTGAATCAAAATGATAATATTTATACCTTTTGAAAAATCGCTTTTTCCAATCAAATAAAAAACTACGTGGTAGAATACAACTTTTAATTTGATGACAAAACGAGCTCAAACACTGCATTGTTTTGTTTTGGGTTTTATTACATATCGTTGCTTTGCATTTCATATTTCACATGGTTAGTGCTCAGATCTACCTGAGTAATTTAGGTGCCCTGACTTTGTTTCTATTTCTCCTTTACTTTCCACTAAAATATCAAATGTTTTGAAAATGAATTTGAAGGAAAAATAACATTTGTTACAGTAATATGTTTCATCATCTTATAGGATATCCTCTGTATCACTTTATCCATTCAGAGTGCTGCTGCAATTAATGCAATCATTCTGTAACCTGGCCTTTCATAGCAATAATACTGGCCTTTATGTAGCCTGTCTCCGGTTTTCTATTGTATAAAACTTTTCACTGTGAATCTCAGCATGGTTTCAAAAATGCATCTGTCTTATTCTTTATTTTATCACGCAACCTTGAAATAAGAAGTTAATTTCTATCACAAACTTGACCTTTAATGCTGTTGAGACTTATCTTTTCTCATACTTTTTCTTTAACCTTCGAAGATACAAAAGGCATCTAAAACCCATACAGAGCGTTAAATCCTAAATATTTTCTAAGCAGCTATGATCTACTTGCCACATTAGAGTTGTAAATTAAGGTCTCATGTGTTGCAGAAACCAGCCTTCCATATCACAGTTTTCTCCCCTGAATGAGGCAAGAGTCAGTCAGTAAATATATGTGGTCAACCTCAGATTTGCCTCACTGGGAGTTCACATGTATTTTTAACTGCCTTCAATTGTTAATGTATTCCTCAAATGAGATGCATCACCTTGAAGAATGACTTTTTGCCCTCTGGGAATATGCCAAACAAGTATTTCATTCACTATGATAATCAGTTCTACCTCCAGCAACATATGAAACCCAAATTTAATAGGCACTAGTGATTAGGTTTTAAGACACAGAGTCATCACCGTCCACTGTAACAACAACAACAACAACAACAATAATAATAATATGGAAAATGCAGGAGAAAAAAATGGACTATATTTGCTTTTAGGAATCATTAATAAAAGCAATGTAAATATCAACATTTTGGGAATATGCTTAATAAATGTCATGTGCCTTGTCATTAAAGAATGATAGCAGCATTTTTTTATGAATTTAGAAATTTTCTTGAGCATAAATAAAAGCTACTACTTAAGTTTTCCTACATGACTTAGTTGTATAACCCTGTAAGACACCAAAAAAAAAAAAAAAAAAAGAATGGGGGAACTGCATGTAATATTTTTTAAAAGCTTGTAATTATAAAATTTATAATGAAAGAAAGAGAATGAGGGAGAGAAAAGGAGAAAATTGAGTTCCCTGCATGGTTTTCAGTGTTAAAACTACCTGAGATCTTTCTGAACTTAAACTTCTATAGAAAGCAGAAAGGATAGTTATATGACATTATGGAAAATAAAAAATCAGCCTTTAAATCAGCAGCTTAGGTTGTGGACAGTAAATGATACAGTGGTTCCACTTTCTTGGAACTGAGAAGCAGAAGAAAATGAAGAAAGATGCCAGTGACAGGGTGAGGATGATGGGAGCAGGCTAGCATTATGAATGATATGTTAAGTGATTGGCTCAGATGGAATCATGGGATTGTTGCCTTTTGCAGATGCTGATTTTCATCTATATTGCTTGCCTCTTTCTCAGAAAGGCCTAACATATGCAGAATGTGTGTGCATGCGCATGAGCAATATAGACAAATACAGATGTATATTTATATGATACATTATATATTCTTATATGTTCAGAAGCCACTTTATCCCCTTTAATGTCCTTACACCTGATCCATTTAGCTAATCAGGATAGCTTACTACAGCATAAACCAATAAACTGTGTTTTACATGAATTAATATCCTCCTGCTTTCCTTATTTGGGGAAATACAAAATTTACCTCTTTCATTTGTCTACTGCACTGAAAAGAAAAATGTTTTGGGTTGTTTTTTTTACTAATTACTAATTCTGAAAGGTATCTTCTGATCTACTAAACTGCATAAATACAAGAAATAGTATTTCTACTTAATAACAACATGTTGTCTAATAGGAAGACATACTGAGGTCCTGTTACATTTTCTTTGATGTGCTTTAAGCTGCATACCGTGCATTCTCTGCTTTCAAACTATCAGGCATTACCGGGTTCATTTAGTCTGCCTGCTTCTTTGTGTGGACAAACAGAAAGATAAAATGATGCTTAACGCTGATGAGATATATCAGAAACACATGCATGCAATTAAACGTAATACTAATTTTGAAGGGGTGTTTTACTAAGATTACCCTCAGCAGCATTTTTTGTGTCATAAACAATCCCTAACTCCAAGCTTCATCTCTGAACATTAACTCCTTAGTGCCTTGTTCATTTATTTTGAGCCTGGCCCCGTGTTCTTTGAATATTCTTGCTTTGTGATTGAAACAAATTGAAATTTAGAGGGTGTATGGGTGGGTCACATATTAGTGTATAAAATATCACCTTAAACTCTTTTTCTGTAAGATTCTGATGTGACAAAAAAGTCAAATCTCCCCTCCTTTTCCAAAATATACCACTATTTTTTTCTGTGCAATTTAGGTACCGATTTCATTTGTTGCAAAAGCATCTACCATCTAAAGACATGTACACAAAGGCATGTAGGCATTGAAATAAGGATGTGCTGGTTTTCGTCGGAATACCTTGTTAGAGATTATTCATTATATGAATACTTATGACGGTCATGATAATACTTAGGATACTGTTTCCATGTGGTAAGTCAGTGTCTGGCACAAAATACCAGATAACTGCTCAGTTTAAAGTTTCTTAGCTTAAAACTTTACTCAGATCGGGTCAGGAGCATTTACGTAACTAATTTCTTGCTGTAATCCTATCTTTTTACTGAACATTTACCAATTGCTTGTGGGGAAAAATAATGAATTCCTTTTTTCAGAGCAATAAATATTGATAATTAAACTAATGAAGTATTATTATTTTTTCCAGGCTGGACATAGAATTGACCCAGGTGCTCATTATTAAAACTTTTTAATATATTTTTGCAGAATGAGAAAATGAACATCAGTGAACCAATATAATTAGCATGCCTTCTAAATAGATGATATAGTTATATACTTGTTAGTATTAGGGGATCCTACAAATTTCATTTACCAAGATACAGCCCAGCAGGCATTTTCTAGTGAAAAGGGCGCCTGTGAATCCCCAGTATACCACTCAGATCACCCCCTGAGGGGAAACGCAACTTGCATTCAAATCAAACGTTTTCCTATCAAATGCTCTACTAATGGCTTTCCTATGAGACCCAAGCCTGTCAGTCACCTACTACCTATTTAGACATGTTAAAACAGAATTCGTTGTTTATTTGTATTTCATTGAAGTGAGTCTGTTTTCTCATATTGAATTTGTATCCAAACCCCAGGTTGTCAATACTACTTAGTTAGATCTGCTGTTTGTTGTGTTTTTCTCTGCATGCGATCCAGGGGAAAAAATAGTGTCACTCATGCCAGTTTCAACCCTCCTATAAATCCTTAAGCAGTGTATTAACTAATTTTATAAAGTAACTAAAATACACATTGAAGGCTCTAGGAGACAGTTCTCACATTGAAAGCTCTTTTATCAGATTCAGCGATGCCTTTGCTATGCTAAGCTTTGCCTAGAAAGAAGCTAGAAAAATGACCAGTGTGAGGAAAAAAGAAGGGGGGGGGAAGTCATTGTTTTTAATATTTCTCCTAAATTACAGTACCTTTAATTGCCTCAGTTAAATACAGCTCAGCTAGTCAGTAGACATACGTGACTCCTGTGTTTTTTGTGAAAATTATTTAAATTAATTCTGTTAGCAACCTCTAAGTTAGTTTACTTGTGCTTAAGCCCAAATCTGTGCATTAAACATTCCATAAAAACAAGAACTAAGTGTTATGTTTGATATGCACTTCAAAAGCCTAAAAGGCCAAAGAAAGCCCTTCCTTAATTATTGAAGAAGTGTCTGTAAAGGAAACATGAGCAAATAGCATTCATGCTTTCATCCCCAGTAACCTTTTATTGTCCTTTTCTTCAGATGGCCAAGTCAGTATATTTAATAAAGGGAGCAGCAACCATCAAAGAAGGCAGGGGTCTAATAAATGGTCCTGATTAAAGGCCCTGACAGGGTATGAACTTTGCATAAATTTTCCTATGGTGTCAGGCTAGGATCCTGATTGAAAACCCATTAACATAATCACACATTTAGAGGAAATGCTGTAATGTATCAAAAACATTTCCCTTAGTGTAATAATTTTAAGGACATTAAAATGCAAATGATAATAAGGAGCTGTGTTTTAGTGATGTTCTGAAAGCCTGATTATTCAAATATTTAGTATGAAATATGGAAGCTCCTTTAACTAATGCATCTACATGATTTCAAAGATTTAATCTATATTTGTACTTGAAAGACTTTTATACCACTACTGAATATTTCCTGTTAATTTTAGACTTGCAAAATCCAGCAAGAAATTTAGTTTAAATGATAGTGCTAAGTGCTAAGACCTTTTAGCCTGCTTAAAAAAAAAAAAAAAAAAAAAAAATCTGTGTTGAAACCAGGACACCAGCTATGCTCTTTCATTAAGTACTGAATTGTGAAAGTCCATGTTATGGTATTGTTTGGATTATAAAGATAGTTTGCAGAATTCAAATCGTCCTTTTCTGTCTTTCTATTAAAATATATGCTTAAAACAGATTGGCCATTGAATCACAGCAGCGATATTCTTTAATGCTAATTTTTAACAATAAAAGAAACACTATCCTCCCACACACAAATAGCCATAATTATGTAAAGAATGACTGCTTCAGACTGATGACTTTCAATATGCTTGAGTCTAGCATACTGGTATAAGAGGCCAGAAAGGTCAACAGTAATTCATAACTGCTATAAAATTGTGTAGCATCCTAGGGCTTCTGGAGGATGCTGACATTATCATGCTTCTTCTGCTGGTTTGTATATGTAAATTTGTGATAGGAAGTGCACTGCTTTGCCGTATCGCATGCAGAGCATCAATCAGGCAGTAGAATACATCAGAGTATTTTCATTATGCCTAGTTATTTACTGCATCAGAAGAAATTACCCTGGCAAGCCAAGCGGCCTTCTCTGGATAGCATGATATGACCAACCAGGTTTCAGCTCAGGAGTCTTGTAAACATTACAGGATTAATCTCACAATCACAATCATCAATCTTTCCTAGTCCTGCCTGGGTGCAACTGCGGAGATTGGTAACCAGGCAATGTAGATTTAAATTTAACCCTGAACATCAAGAGCTATATGTCAGATCTGTGCACCATATTACAAACACCTATATTTTTACTTCGGCTTTAGCACAAAATGATGAAAACATAAAATTTTTGCACTTCAAATTCATGTCTAATTTTTCATTCCCATGTTTGATGCATTACAGGGAAATGAGAAATATTCTGAAAAAGATACATTTCATAATACCAGACTAATACTAAAATGATGCACTGTGATGCCTAGATCTAATATATGTATTAGAGACAACTGACACTGCAGTAAAATGTGGAGTAGTAATTCAGGTTCAGGACCAGACTTGGGCTCCTTGGCACTGAGCCATTAGAGGTTAGGGCACTGTAGGGGTAATGTACTTAGCCTCTAACAAATGGAGCATTAAATACATCACGCTGACTCATAGGTGGCACTGGCACCAGTTTCTGAAACAACTGCTTGCTTGCCCTCTTGCCAAAGGAGAAAAGGATTCTGGCACACCTAGCTGCTCTGTGTAAAAATGAGAAGCTGGGAAATGATAGCAGCCTATATGAATGTTTCATCATTGTGTGTTTAACTATACAGTACAGTATATAACCTAGCCTACTGAGATAACATGTTTTCTTTTTTCTTTCCTTTCCTTCTTTTTTTTTTTCCCCCGAAAGTCAGGTGAAAATAGCAGTGATAGTGATCATTTTTCAGTAGTCAAGAAACAATAAATATATAATGAGCAGATCACGTATAGAGACTGTGTGGCAGTTTAATTTGAACTCTGATCTTTATTTTTACTCCTGTCCAAAATACTTTTTTGCAGCACACATCCTAAACATTTTTCTCCATTTCTATCTCTCTCTCTGTGTCTGTGTTTCTCTGTCTCTGTCTCTGTCTCTCTGTCTTTCTCTCTCTCTCTCATATATATATAGTTGTCCTGTTTTATAGAATGCTTATAGAAATTGTTAAAAGGCTTGGGCTTACTTTTATGTTTTACAGAAATATTAATTTCCATGATTTTATGCCTTTCTCTTTATTTAATCAGAACTGCAGGCACTTTACTGCTATATATGAATGCGTTCCCTCTGTAATAGGTTCCTGTTTAGCAAGACAGCTAGCCTTTGCCTACTAAATAATCCTCGTATAATATGCAGCGATCATACTCATTTGGTCTTCAAGAGATGACGAAAACTCTGCAACACAGTGCTTAGCTGATGCATACATTTGAAACCTCTGATTTTAGAGATGCTTCCTGATTTATGCCAGCTGAAGGTTTCATTTAAATTGTGCTTTCCTTCTACAGATGTGGTGACTGAACAGTTAAATGCAGAGAAGATGGGTGTATTGCAGTGCTTACTCCATTATTTCTGTCCACAATCCTCCTCCCTCAAATTGATTTTTTATCTTTTTGGCCATTTTTAAATAACTAATAGCCTGATATACTTTTGTGACTATATCTAGTCACATGCTGTTCTCTTCACAGGCCCAGTTAAACCCACAGTACATGCGCCTTCCAGTGCAGATAAGACAAATGTGTAGCACCTCACACCGGTTCCCAGATCAGCTTGGTGCACGTGCGGGTGTGAGGGGTGGGAAGCTTACCTGTTTGCAGACAGGGATCACAAAGCTCTTCAGGAGGTAAAAAGCACATTTATGCAATGAGCTAGCAATATAATTCCCGGTTCTTTGTTGCTTGTTATCACAGCGAGATTAGGCATTTCTTTGACCACAGGCTCATAGAAATTTCTTGGGTGGGCAGGAAGGAATGAGAATAATGTTAAAAAACTGGCCTGGGCTAGCGCCTTTGTACAGGGTACAGCTCCTGCCTCTTGTGCCCAGAAGACCTGCAACCTCTGGGCAGCCACGGTGCTATCCTACGGCCCAGCTGTAACCTCCTGTCCTTCTCCCCGTGCATTGCTAGCTTGGCCGTACTGGAGGTGGTGAGCAAGTACGCAGCTCGGTATGCACACACGGAAGCCTGGGACTCCTGACTCTAAGCAGCTACTTTGACCACAGTGTCTATGTAATGAAGTGATGGTGTCTTCACCCTCCTTGAAAAGACTCTGTAAAGCAAAAATGCTCGATTCTCTCTTCCCATCTTTCCAGAATTCCATCAAAAGAAGAGATTAATCTTCTTGTTCAGTGCTACAAGACATTGATTATTATTTTTTTTCAGCATTTAATATTAACTGATGACATGGAATGAGAAGGTGACTTACTGTAAACTACCACAGAAAGACAGGCTGAAAATTCAGTTCTCTGCTAAGGGTGAATCCACAGTACAACATGAGGCAGGTCGCTAGACTCTAAACTTGAAGGAAGCTCGCCCTAGAGAGTGTTGCAATACACATCAGCTTATTAATTTAGAGACCTATTAGTGACAGGCCACAAACCCACTCATAAATTTATAGAGTAAAGAACTGAACTGTTCAATTCCAGAAATTGCTCATGTGTTTGGTGAATTATGAAATATAAATTTTGAACCTCTTGTACTGGATACACCTAGGAAATTCTGAGCTGGTGATGTTTTATAGGCCAGGCAGATTTTTCTAAGCCTTTAAATGACATTGCAGTGTGTGCCATCTTATGAGTCCCGGCAGCTCGAGAAGAGGCAAGGGAAGCATTCCCTCCGGGGTCCCTCTGACGTGCCTGAGCATTTCTAGCTGCTGCTGCCCCCGCAGAAAAACATCAACAAATAATACCTAGTGGTAGGAACCTAGAAGGCTAGCTGATGTGCTGAGGAGGTGTGCAGCACCCAACAGTTAAGGAAGCGCCCAACACCTGGGAGGGCTCTTAGGTAGTGAGGAGATGCCATGAGCAGAATATATTTCCATGCCTCCTGTCTCCCAGTCTCCCCATTGCCATTTGTAGCAGCAGAACCACCAGCACACTCAGTGCAAGTTATCAGATGTGGCTGCAGGAGTTACTGTTCCCCCTGTAAGCAGTAGCAATGTAAGAGGGCACTCTCCAAAGCCTAACAGTTTGGCTACAGACAACACTACCTGCACAGCGTACCATTAGAAAGGATATATGAGATCACTTTAACCATGCACAGCTTTGCAAGGCTTAAATTCTGCTTGTCTATACAAGAAGTTAGTATGCAGTAAGCAAGGGTGTGAATTAACAGAGCACTAACTACAGCACCTCACAGGACTGGGCTCTTTGTTTATATGCTGTTTAAATAATAAGTTCTTTAAGGAAAGTACTCTGTCTTCATTCCTGTCTAAACAAGTACCTTTTTGTATGGATATTCCTACTATGTATTGTTTGCGGTACCCACTCCACTTTCTACTAAAGGCTGTCCCTGCGCAGTGTAGCCAGAGTGTTATAAATTCACATTAATGCTTACTAGCATCAGTCTTCTCCATCTAGACAACCCCAGTCAAATGGTGGCAGAGCCAAAAGCAGGACCTGAAAGGCACTCCTTTATACATAAACCTGAGACTATCTCCCCAGCTAATCCCAAACTCAGTGGAGTCAGCGCAATCCTGCGGGAGGAGTGGTTGCTAAACAGCAATCAAAAGCAAGAAAAATCCTAAAAATGTACCGGGGCATCAGTTTTGCTGTCTTATGTCTAATTAATGAAATCTGGGACTCACGACTCCTCCTTTCAACAACAGCATCCTGTACTCCCTAAAAAAAATCCACAAAATTATATTCTTAGATTTGCTGCTCTGAACTCTTACACCTCTTAACAGTTTGGCTTTGTCTTATCCCTTGCATCAAACATGATCCAACACTAACCTTCTTTCACCTCCTCAGAGTAAATTTAGGATGCTCTAGGAATCTAACTTAGGCTGCTATATAGTACCTATCACTGTAGTATGTATGAGCTCAGCGTCTCCCAAGACTGGGTTCTTTCTTCATATGCTTCTTAGGTTATAAGGTCTTAGAGAAAAATACTCTGGCTTCTTCCCTGCCTTAATAGCCTAGCCTACTGTTTGCACTACACAAATAAATTGCAATAGTATTTGGATGAATTTCCAAAAATGTTTGTCCATTTTACCAATTCTTAACTTTACATTACTGGAGTCATTTAATAAGGCAGTTTTTGCTGCACTTTGGGGTTGTTCAGCTGTAGAAAAATATTAAGGCCTTCACCAGGTTGGTCAGAAGCTAGAAGTGTGTATGTGTTCTGCTTCACATAAATCTGTCAGCAGTCTTGGGGCTAGTGCCAGAAAGTAGATGGAGCACCCCACCCCACTAACAACCAGGTTGGTGGTAATGACAGGCTAGCAAACGTTTTATGATTCCACTGGAGCCTCATCCCTGAGCCTCTGTGTTTGTGAAATTCTGATGTAGAGTAGCATGGAGGAAGCCACATCCCCTGATGGGTCAGAAAGAGCCTGCTAGTTTGTGTAGAGATTCCACCACAGCATATTTTTAATGACCACTTCAGACTAGTGACTGCTGCTTATGCACTGACGAATGCGTCCATGCTTAGTAGCTCTGACAGAGCTGGGATGAGCTAGAATAAAACTAGGCAGACCAGCTGGAAACCAGCCAGTCGACAGCCCCACCGTACTGTTAGAATGCGACAGAATTAATATTTTCTGTGTCCTCAGTTTCGAAGTTCTTTACTTTGAACATAAGTAGTTTAAAGCAGTAAAAGCTCAAATTGAGGGAACACTGATCCTGATGAAAAATGGGTGATTTTGGATCTTGATGCATCCTCCCTCTTTTAAAAACACTAGAACTTCACTTCTGTGTGCTTGTAACTTTAAAAATTCAAAATACAATAAAATAATTTTGATTTGTAGTATTTATTTATGCTAACATTTAGAACTAGGAATGTGTGTTTATTTTTATGCGCATTTTCCTCTAAATATTACCAAAAACACCAAAATAAGCTTTAACTGCAGCAGCAGATATGCATAGTACATTCTTAGAACTAGGTAAAATGTGGATCCTGTGATCAGGTAGTTTGTAGCTATGCTCAAATTATACATGACTTAATGCTGCAATAATATACATGTAAAAACACTAAAATTAAGGTTCTAACTCCTCTTAGCTGATATTCTGCTCTCTTTTTCTTATTCTCCTTCTGCTTCTTTCTTTGTTTATTTTAAAGAAAACATTTGGTAGATCAGCTTTGTAACCAAAGAAGTTGAGTATGTGGGTGTATTGGTACATAAATAAGTGATGCTCTGTTTTCATAGACTCATAGAATGGTTTGGGTTAGAAGGGACCTCAAAGACCATCTAGTTCCAAACCCCTGCCATGGGCAGGGACAACCTCCACTAGACGAGATTGCCCAAAGCCTCATCCAACCTGGCCTTGAACACTTCCAGGGATGGCATATTTACAACCTCTCTGGGCAACCTGGTGTTTCACCACCCTCACAGTAAATATTTCTTCCTTATATCTAATCTAAATCTACCCTCTTTCAGTTTAAAGCCATTACCCCTTGTCCTATCACTACATGTCCTTGTAAACAGTCCCTCTCCAGATTTCTTGTAGGTCCCCTTTAGGTACTGGAAGGCTGCTATAAGGTCTCCCCAGAGACCTTCTCTTCTCCAGGCTGAACAACCCCAACTCTCTCAGCCTGTCCTCATAGGAGAGGTGCTCCAGCCCTCTGATCATCTTCGTGGCCCTCCTCTGGACTTGCTCCAACAGCTCCATGTCCTTCTTGTCCTGGGGACCCGAGAGCTGGACACAGTACTTCAGGACCAACTTCAGGGATGGGGCATACACAACTTCTCTGGGCAATCTATTCCAGTGACTCAGTACCCTCATAGAGAAGATTTTTTTCCTTGTATCTAGTCTAAATCTACCCTCAGTTTAAAGCCATTACCTCTTGTCCTATCACTCCATGCCCTTGTAAACAGTCCCTCTCCAGATTTCTCATAGGCCCCCTTTAGGTACTAGAAGGCTGCTATAAGTTGTCCCTGGAGCCTTCTCGTCTGCAGGCTGAACAACCCCAACTCTCTCAGCCTGTCCTCATAGGAGAGGTGCTCCAGCCCTCTGATCATCTTCATGGCCCTCCTCTGGACTTGCTTCAACAGCTCCATGTCTTTCTTTTATTGGGGATCCCAGATCTGGATGCAGTACTCCAGGTGGGGTCTCACGAGAGCAGAGTAGAGGGGCAGGATCACCTCCCTCGACCTGCTGGTCACACCTCTTTTGATGCAGCCCAGGACACGGTTGGCTTTCTGGGCTGCAAGTGCACATTACCAGGTCATGTTGAGCTTCTCATCAATCAGCACCCCCAAATCCTTCTCCTCAGAGCTGCTCTCAGTCCTTTCTCTGCTCAGCCTGTAGTTGTGCTTGGAATTGCACTGAACCATGTGCAGGATCTTGCACTTGGCCTTGTTGAACTTCATGAGGTTTGCATGGGCCCACCTCTCCAGCCTGTCAAGGTCCCCCTGGATGGTATCCCTTCCCTCCAGCATGTTGACCACACCACACAGCTTGGTGTCATCAGCAAACTTGCTGAGGGTGCACTCGATCCCACTGTCCATGTCGCCAACAAAGATGTTAAACAGTGCCGGTCCCAGTACTGACCCCTGAGGAACACCACTCGTCACTGGTCTCCACTTGGACATGGAGCCATTGACCACAACTCTTTGAGTCCGACCATCCAGCCAATTCCTTATCCACCGAGTGGTCCATCCATCGAATCCATGTCTCTCCAATTTAGGGACAAGGATGTCTTATGGGACAGCGTCAAATGCTTTGCACAAGTCCAGGTAGATGACATCAGTTGCTCTTCCCTTATCTACCAATGCTGTAACCCCATCACAGAAGGCCATCAAATTTGTCAGGCACAATTTGCCCTTGGTGAAGCCATGTTGGCTGTCACCAATCACCTCCTTATTTTCCATGTGCCTGAGCATAGTTTCCAGGAGGATCTGCTCCATGATCTTGCCAGGCACAGAGGTGAGGCTGACCAGCCTGTAGTTCCCCAGGTCTTCATTTTTTCCCTTTTTAAAAATGGGGGTTATGTTTCCCCTTTTCCAGTCAGCGGGACCTTCACTGGACTGTCAGGACTTCTCAAATATGATGGATAATGGTTTAGCAACCTCATCTGCCAGTTGCCTCAGGACCTGCGGATGCATCTCATCAGGTCCCATGGACTTGTGCACCTTCAGGTTCCTTAGATATTCTTGAACCTAATCTTCTCCTACAGTGGGCGGTTCTTCATTCTCCCAGTCCCTGCCTTTGCCTTCTGTGACTTGAGTGGTGTCGCTCGAGCACTCACTGGTAAAGACTGAGGCAAAGAAGTCATTGAGTACCTCAGCCTTCTCCATATCTCAGGTAACCAGGTCTCCTGTATCATTCCAGAGGGGGTCCACATTTTCCCTAGTCTTCCTTTTATCACTGATGTACCTATAGGAACTTTTATTCCTGCCCTTAATGTCCCTGGCCAGACTTAATTCTATAGGGCTTTAGCTTTCCTAACCTGATCCTTGGTTGCTTGGACAATTTCTCTGTATTCCTCTCAGGCTACCTGCCCTTGTTTTCACTTTCTGTAAGCTTCCTTTTTGCATTTTTCTTGCAGTTGTATAAGTTTTATCTCCCTCCCAACTCATCTCTCCTTTTCTTTTGCTCCCGCTTAGCATATCATATGAGGACTCTCAGACTGTAAGCTGAAATTTTTGCAGTTTCACTAATTCCATCAATACATCTAATATGGCCATAACTCTTACACTCAAAAGTAAATTATGGATGTCTACGAAAAGATTCTGCCCATAGCTATTCTTAAGTTTAAAAGGTTTTGAAGGCGTATACTTTTTTTCGACTTTTTTTTCTTCCTACTTTACTTCTCCTTCCTTTTTCCTTTGCTCCTTGTCACTCCTCCTGAAGGTGCACTATTATGGGAAGATTTTCTTGTGAGAAGATGTGATTTGCATTATATCTTGAAATATGTTAAATTTTCCTTCCAGAGTCCAGAACCTAATACAGGAAACACTTTTGAGCATGTGAACATGGGTTCCACACACTTTAGTATTTTCAGTAAGCACAGTTGCATTGGTGGATCTTGGATAGAAGCCAGTATCTAAAATGTTAAGGTCTTAAATATAAGGACCAGGAAGTTGATTTGTATCTGGATAATGAATGCAGAAATCCATTAGAGTGTGTAGATTTCCATTATGATCTCTTGGCAGGTTTTCCTGCTTAAGAGGTGGGCTGCTGAGTGTTGCACAAGATGAAACTTCTGTGGAGCCCTTAGCCCTAGTTAGCAACATGGAGATGATAAAAGCATGAATCACAGTTTCCAGATCTTCTTTTGACAGGAATAGGCACAGTCTCCTGGGAAAGTGGAAGTGCAACCATTTCTTACCACCATTATCTCTGTAGTCAGGACTATCAGTGAATCTAATACAGGCTCAAGACTGTTCTCCATTATCAGCTACTGGGGGGATATCCTCTGCTGAAGGCACAGTCAACATTACCAATTGCTCCTTTCAGTGTTTTGCATTAACTTGCTTTTCCCTTTAGGAGGTTGCTTTAAAAAATTTGTCTTGTTCAGCTGTCAGTGGCCTTTTAACTGCACAGGTTCTTGCATCGATTTAAACTTTTTTGTCATGATTTTACATTTACTTTTTTGGGTGATAACACTTATTCTAGAGGGTAAGACAGAGGTGGTGGAGCTGGTGAAAATTCAGCAAAACTGTGTTATTGCAATTATCTCCACAGATCCAGTCGTCTCTGAAAAGGAGGGGTGAGATGAATTCTTGCAGGGCTCCATATAAATAACCTCTAGATGGACAGCTATCTCATAGTTCACTAAGATCTACTTAGAAATGCTTCTACACCACCTTGGGTATTCCTTAACCAGATCACTGGAGGCCACCCATCACCACCACCCAAGCAGTCTGCATTGTCTATTTCTGCATGTAGCCTGATGATGAGGGCTCCAATATGTTGATGTAAGTTATATCTTTGTACCACAACATTCTCATTGACCAGTCAAGAAAAGGATTTTAGAGAGTATTTGACAGCAGGTGAGATCACTCCGGTCAAGTGTTTAGTGTCTTGAAAGATCTATTGCACATTATGATGGTTGGGAGATTACTTTCTGTGAGCCAGCATTTATGTTTCCGGTCATTAAAGTAGCCAGTTGCACTTTGCTAGCTTTTACCAGCTATTAGGGTCAGGAATTTGCTTAATAAATCATAACAGCATATGTGAAGACATTTTTTGCATCTCTTAAAAGTATACAGTGCCATGTCTATGTAGACTCCACCTTTTTTTATTGAGTATTTGAATTGTGTTTGTGAATTTTTCAAAATAAAGTCATGGGTACTCCATACTTTAGGAAGAGGTCTGCGTAGATTTTTTTTTACACAGACTGAGGGCAGGTAAGATTCGTTTTTCAGCTTTCTGAGCTTGGACAAAAATGCAAAAATATATATTTGGTTTTGTGCTGGAGATCCATACATGCGTACAGTCATATACCAACAAAGAGAACAAGCAATTTATGCCTAGCTTTTCCAGCTGGTGAGGGAAGGAAGCCTTGAATTGCTTTTATTCCCCTTGGTCCAGTGCATTTAGAAACCAAAGACTGTACTGACCACAGGACTGAGGATAGTAAAGGAGCTTCTATGATCATGTAGTGTTACACTGTAATTTCTTCACTATGAGGAAAATTTCCATGAAAGACACAGCATGACTGATTTGTTCATCTAAAGTGGCATAAACCATTTGGAGCAGAGTCAAAAGTCTCATAGAATATATTGGTATATCGCTGTATATGATTGCTGGGTGTGTAAATACTGTGTGTGTGTGTGTTTGCGCATTATGCTTGAGCTCAGACCTTGTTCTAGCCACAGCCACCAGAATCAGTGTGGAAAGGTTAAGGCACATGCTTCATTTTGTCACTCACTGTACATTTCTTTGTATATATGTTTGTTTAAATATGTACACACCGCAAAATTGAAGAACTGGAATTAGTTATCAATAAAACACTGTTCATCCTTCTCTTTGTAAATATCAACAGGACTGGATGAATTTTTTGTTCACTGCAGTTCTTTGTACTGCTGTCTGCCTTAAAAGACTTCATCCATTAATTTTTTGTTTACTAAACAACAGGTCCAAAATGTGGGGTTTTTACAAAACCCGTATTCAAGAAGTGAGCTTAAATTAATGTCTCTGGCTCTTCTCTACCTCTGCTGTTAAATAAATAACATTTATTTGATTGAAGCAATCTCTGTTGTTATTTGATTGCTTTCCTTTAACATGGTCTGCAGTAAATATATGTATACAATACTATACGTATATATGTATTTATATGTTTCAATCTTTGGCATGGTCCTGCTTCTATTACTTTTATTAACTCCTACATACAAAATATCTAGGGTTTACAATTGTTGATGTCATATGCTGTAAATGTAGCCATGGTTTCAGTCTCTAATAGTTGGAGGTTTTCCTTTTATATCAGTATATAATAATTTGATTTCTTGAGCTCTGACTTTGTTCTTCTCTTTTATCCATTGCCACCAGAATCTCTCGCCTACCAGGACCACTGTGGAGAGGCTAGGGCTTAGCTGTACTGTTGATGCTCCATGCAGATAGCAAAAAGAAGAAAAAAATAATCAGAGGAACTACTTCAGTCTGGAGATTTGAGTAGCAGTCTCAGAGCAGTCTGGTTTAGGGTTGTGGGGTTCTTTTTTCCTTTTTTTTATTTTAATCAAGATTTTACTGTATTTCTTTTTTTTCCCTCAGGGCTAGAACCTTGCATTCATATAGCACTTCACACAGTGGGACCTTGATCCTGACCAGGACCTCTGAGTGCTACCATTATACAAATAATAACAAAATGAAGCAGAACAAAACAGGAGCCCTATGGGCTAGTTTCTAATGCTCCTATCTCTTCTTCATCAAAATTAAACCAATTGAAAGATAACACTGAGAAAGGAATATTTTTTTTTTATTTTATTTTGACTGATTGTACATTTTCATAACACACACATCATGAAATGAGTGCATGACTCATTTTTAAAAAGAAATGATAACACCGGATTCGCTTGGTTTTACTAGGCAGGCTGCTATGCATACATTGTTGTGTGGCATCCTATTCTCCTGGACAAATAGTAATTTTTAAAGGGATTTAATGCTATGAAAAAATGCTTACTTTTTAATTGTTATTGTTGTATTATTTTAACAATTGTAGTCTGTTAAACAAATCCACAAAAAAAAAATGCTTAATACCACAAAAACAGATTGAGCTAAGTTTATGAAATTTACAGATTACCTAAAATGCTAGGAGTTAATTACAGTCTGCTTTCCCTGGCATGTCAGCTTGATTAAATTTGGAGTTCCAAGATGAATTGGCCCAAATTCATTAGTGTTCCCCGGGTGCATATGTTGGTCAAGGTCAAGCGAAGCACATTGACTGTAGTGTTAGTCAGGAGGGGGAAGGGTTTCTAAAGAAGGTGGACTCTTAAAAGGTCTGGGGTTGCAGCAAGAAACTTTGATACTTTTTAACTTAATAAATCTTGACAGCCTAATCATGGCTAAGCCTTTGCAGTGTTATTGGTACAGATGGCAAAGCTAGACATATTTAAAGAGATCTCAGCAGCTAGTGGCAGGAGAGCATTGAATCCAAATGCACTGTTGGGCTCTCAGAGAAAGTGCAAGAAGGGAGGATAAAAAGCTACACAGCATTTCCATCTCTTGACATCTCCAACAGCCTCAGATACAAAATATGATAAGGCTCCTGCTGAGCTAATAAGCCCAACAAATGTCTGTGTCCGTGAAGTAGATGAAGTGGGATCAAGTAGTTGGGGGCTGCTGTATGAAAATAAGCCAGCACCCAGGGTATAATGGCACTGTAGAAAGCTGCAAGGTCAGGCTGATGACAGAAACACTGGATAAGTAGAGACCCCATCAGTAAAACAGGTTTGCCTGCTGGATCTGAGCCACATAACTATTAAAAAAAATCCCTGTGTTTTAGAAAAGTAATCTAGTTTAGTAAATAAAAGGACAGCGTTTGGTTTGTTGTATGAAAAACTGCAACTGTTTCCTATGTACTGCCATACAGATTGCATGATGAATTGTTTCTCTGCAAAATATTACATCAAAACAGACCTGAAAAGAGGATTTGACTGCAAAGTAAAGGAGATTTTTAAAGAAAGCAGTAATATCAGATAAACCGTAGATTTGTTCAAGGCCTGCTGGCATGTTACACTGTTTTTCTCTTAATTTCATGTACATCAAGTATATCTCTATTCATCTCGCTCTTAAATAGAGCTCTATGTGTTCCAATAAAATAATTTAAGCTGAAATCATGCTGGATATATGAGAAGCATAAATGTGGCTCCTTTCATTTGCTAAGAAAAATAAAGACCTATCTTGCTGAAATAGCATTAAAATACTAATTAGGCAGTGCTTGGAATTTCACGAATGGGTCGAGCTGTTACATTAATTCTTAAAGCATCATATTCACTTAGTGCTACTCGCAAAGGTGTGTTTGAAAAGTACAGGACCTTCTAATACCATGTGCATTTGTTTATTATATTTGGGAGATGATGTAAAAAATCTGACAGCATGCCACATAGGTCATGCCTATAATTCCCTATAATTTAACTGTGTGATGTTTAAAATTTATGCAAACATAATTATTGCTAAATTCCAGTGTGCTGTATATGTGCTACTGAAGCCAAAACAAGCCAGATCTGGTCCTATGAGTAAGAACAGCATTAGGAAAATAAATCAGTAGTGATAGATGATGAATATTTATGATTGTTTCTCTCCTACCATTTTAATCATTTACAGATATTTTCAGTTTTCATCCAGTAGAAGTACATCTGAACACAGTGCCTCCCCTGGAGTCTTAAGGAGGATGCATAATAATGTGGCAACCAGCCTCCTTCCCTCTACTCAGGGCTGGGTCGTATATCATATTCGCAGGCTTGCATTGGGATGCAGAGCTGCACTGCTCAGCAGGAGCTCCAGGAGGCATGGTGCCTCAGGCAGGCACAGTGTCTCCTGAAGCTCTGCGGCGGCGTGTGGAGAAGTGTATTGGCTGCTCCAGCCTTTGAGGCTGCAGCATGTTGCTCCTGCCTACCCCCAGCCAGATCTGCTGCACAGGGCAGAGGGGACGGCGAGGTGACCCACTCCCCTCCCAGGCCTGCTCCCACTGAGGAGGGAATCTGTGGCAGAGGCTCCTACGGCGTGAGCGAGGGCTGCGATTCTGTTTGATCCTTCAGCGATGGTGCAAACTGGAGGGCTACCTCCCGTTAGAGCCCCCCTCTTCTCCAAGGCTTTTTATTTGGATTAGGTTTGTAGGTGGCTGCCACTCACTTTAATAGCTCATGTCTCCCTCTCCTCCTCTCACTTCCACCTTGCATTCACATGACAGTATTTTTTCTGCCGTGCCAAGCATCCCAGTGTACATCTTCCCATTTATCACACAAACATCTCTGCACCTTTTTACTGTGCAACACCTTCCAATAAGTAAAAAGCCCAGAAGCAATAATATATTTAAGGTACCCTGCCAGAGCATTTTCATTGCCTGATGGCTAAGGAGAAGAGGAAGTGTGGGAGCTGGGGAACAGAGGAGCAGGAAAAGACTGAATCTCCTTTGTACCACACCCAGATCACGATGGGGTCCTGAGCACAAATAGCAGGCTAGAAACCAAACAGCAAATAAAACATAAAGTCTGGCATCAGAAGAGAAACTTAGAACTCCACCCCATGTACTCACCGTAAAGGAGCACTGTAAACATCTAGGCCTGTCTTACATGGGTCAGAAAACACTCCGGCTTCACGTCCTTCTAAATGTTCTCTTAGTGCGCTGAAAGCTGTAAGAAGCAGCCAGCAGTGAATGAGATGGAAAGCTATACGTACACAAGTGGCAACGCATTGCACCGAAATCAAAATGGGGCCCTATGCAATGCAAATGGTGAACTGACCCCGGACATAGGGCTGGGCTTTCAGGGTAAGAGGGATATAGAAGTTAATAAAATACCAATTATCAAATAACTGAGCATTACCAGTTTACGTTGTTCAGCGAGGCAGAGTCATTTCACCTTTTGAGCTGAACCAGACAATGGAACACAGTGGGTAACACCGTTAAAACTAAATTTCTGAGATAAAGGATCAGTGTTTAGCTGTACTGTGGGTTATCTGGTCCATCACAAAACTGTACAAATGACAGGTGAGTTCTAAAAAAGGAAGGGCCAGGTTCTGGCTTAGCATCAAATGCAGGGAAGGAGATGCTGAAAAGGACAGAGAACAAAAGCAGAAAGACAAGGGCTAGTTTGCTAGAAAACTCCTTTGCTTGGTTGAAAATGTTGTTGCTAGTGCAGCCCAGTTACTTAAATCTGCCTGGATTTTTTGCTGCTACCAGTGGCTGTTCCTGTAGGTTGTAATGGATCTATACATCACATCATTGAAAAGCCATGGCTTGTTCTTTCAGCCCTGCTCACCATACTTCCTTTTCCCGAAGCAAGTATTCATGAAGATTTTCACCTGCTTTTTGCAGTCATTGAATCTCAAGATAGATAATTTCAGGTGGATGATCTCATTCTAGCCTCAGTGCATCTCTTAAAGATTCACAGGGCTGAACCGTAATGATTCAGACAGCAGCACACAGGTTTATCACGACTCAGAACTGATCCACTTCATCTCAGTGTTAACGTTAGCTTTTTTTCATACAGAAGAGATGATCATGAGGAACTGAGGGGGAATGTATTACAAAAAAAGTTCTTAATCTATGACTTTTACAAATTATGTTTTTACCGGGGGGGGGGGGGGGGAACCACCTTATTCCTGTACCTTATTAGTATTTGCAATAAAAGTGATGTAATTGACATCAACATATACCCAGTAACTGTGGTTTCCCGCCTGTGTGACAGTAGACATTTAACCTGGAAAAAAGTCTGAGGAAGAATAATTTTAGGAATGATTTGTGGTCAGCTGTGACAGGGAATGTCAATGGTTATTCAATCCATGAAGCCGGTACTTGTGGGACAAGGAGAACTATATTTTTAAGAACAACCTGGAGATACTCAGTATTAAAAAAAGGAAAAGACATATTTAGCAGCTGGCACTGACACCTAAGGAACAGTGGTGGATTGCTTCCTAAAATACAGAAAGATTTGAGGAAAAAAATCAGGATGGATCTGCTCTCATTTTATAGAATACTTCTGAAAAGTTGTTAAAGCATAGATAGAAGAGTTGCATTAATAAGATCATATCTTTACATTATTAATATTATTGGGTATACTTTTGCAGAAATAATTTGGTACTTACCTTCCTCCTTCTTTTTAGCAGTAGTTAAATAAGTTGTAAAATTAAGTCACTCATTGCCTTTTTAAGAATATTTCTGAATTAGTTTAATATGATTCTGAAGAAACAATTTCCTAGGGTCGTACTCAGTGTAGTACTTTAGTGTGCCTAACCCTTTCATGCTGCAGGGATTTAGGAAGACTAAAACAATCTCCATCTCTTGTTGTGCTGAGGAGTTAAGGGTCAGCAGACCTGAAATCCCAGGGTGGACAGCACCCTCAGCGCGACCCCTCAGAGCCAAGGGTAGGCTCTGTTTATTATTACTGTGCATCACCTCGATGAATAAGTAAAATGTATGTGGGAAGAAGGAGGAGACACAGTCATCTAGAAAGTGATGAAACAAGTTGGGGGTTCCCAGGGTGCTATTCATTCACATTGAAAATGCCCCAGGAAAACGGACACGCTTTTTGTCTCAGTTCATACACCGTATTCCTGATCTGCTGAAATGCTAAGCTGGGGCTGAGAAAGACCGTGTGCGTGTGAGCTACCCGCTTCGCTCCAGAGTGGCACAGAAGAATGGCATCACCGTGCAACGAGTGCAACAAAACAGTGCAGCTGACTGTCCCAAATGCTGGCAAACACATTAAAAGAATAAAAATCCAGAGAGAACTTTTCCTTGCTGCCAGTTCATTACAAAATTTTCCATTAGGATAGAATTTCTAAGCCTAATTTTCAAATTGACTCTCTCTTTTGAAGAACGTAGATCCCTTTTGCGTACAGCCAATGTGATATAGCACGTTAAAGAAATTTGGCTAATTCCAAAGAAAATCTGATAAAAAAAGTCAGTAATATATTAAAAGCTTCACTAAAAGGGTCTGCAAAACAACTAATATACATTCTATTTAAGATGATTAATAGGAATACCTGTAGAAATGGATGAGTGTAAATGAAAACACAGAAGAGGATTTTGCTATCATCTCAAATACTTCATCTAGCTATTAATTTAAAAGTACATAGACTTTGAAATGATAGATAAGAACAATAACATAGAATGAATGTTATTACACAATTATTTTAACATAATGGGTAGCTTAAATATAAAAAATATTAATATCTTCGGTATAATTCATGTACATTATATATAATGTAACTACCAATATATACTTAAACCTCTAAAATACTAATTGCAGGGGTTATTTTGACTGTATCTTTTTCTTTTTTTTTTTTTCTCCATTGCATCACAGTAAATATTTCCAGTGCTTTTCCATTCTTTCTTTTTTTTCCCTCCTTGGAAGAAGTCTGTCTCTCACAGAACAAAGGAAATGATAGATGTGAGCTTCTATGATTGCTGAGAAGGCAGAAACAGTAATGACACTCAGAAAATTCTCTTCAGTTCAGAAATCATATCTAGTACATTAGAAACATTCAGGTTCCCAGAGTGCTATGTGCAAAATTCTGGCTTTTCTAGGATCTTGCTTTGTTGTTAATTAAATACAATACATTAAATCAGCACTTTTCTATCTAAAATATACACCACATATTTAACTTCTATCTTTTTCTTTAATTATTTTAAATTGTTATTTTTTAGGCAGAACAGATATATAGAGTATCAGATGAAGAATTGTATGTCTTTGTTACTAATGCAGTATGTAAGAGGCAATACATACTAGCACCTGAATGCCTAAGAAATACAGGATTTGAAGGTTAATTGACTCACTGACACCTGAGATTGGATTTGTCCCAAACTTTTCATAAGTACAGAGACTTTTGTCTAGATACATGTGTGAGTCTGTATGTCTGTGACCTAATTCTGCCTTTCCTCCACCTTCAGCTCAGAGGAAAGCCACTCTGAATGAGTTGTGACAAAAATACGGCAGGGGAGAGAGCTGGCGGTGAAAAGCAGGGCTTCTTGAAAAGTGTGGTGCATTCTTTAATTTTTTGCTTAAGCTGTGTGTAGATATTTCTGATTCCAGACAAAATTTGAAATGGAGGTGAAAAATGTTGTGATTTCAATAATTTCCCCTTACATTTCCAAGAAATAAAGGATCCGCAGTTTTGTATAGCAAAATCCATCAAAAATATTAACCCATTTATTCACTGAAATTCAAAATTTGCCAAAGACATTGAAAGCATTTTGATCATTCCTTGCTAGAAAGGTAGAATTTAAGTATACAAGATTGGGACTGTGATCAACATGGTCATTGAATACTAATCGACCTACTAATCAGTGGGCAGCAGGAACCAAGTGCTCCCCAAGGATCTTACTTCCCCAATTTCACTGCTCCTGCCAGTAGCCATTTTTCTGTTTAGTCCCACCTTTTTCTTAAATGACTTTGCTGCTTGTATCCATCTGCAGTGAGTAGAAACTATAGGTCCAAAAGAGACTTACTAAACAGAATAACCACATATATTCTGTAATTGCTTAAACAATGTCCAGAGCTTGACTTATAGAATTAGTTTATTTTTCTGTTAGCTTTGGCTTACAGTTATGATTTTTTATAATATTTACTAATGTGCTGTCAGAAATCTTGTGCTTCTAGTTAAATAAAAAAAAAGGCTACACTGACTTCAGTAAAAGCAATTTTGAATTTTGGAATTTTTTTTTTTACCCTGTAACTGATGTTCATTGCTTGTTCCAATTCTTCATGTAATTTAGTCCCTTCCTGAAAATAAAAATGCTATAATCATTTTTTTCCTGCTATCACACTTTTAGTTAGATGGTATAACACATTTTCTACACATCATGGTTGTACTTTGCCCTATAGTTTGAACGTGCTTTTCTTTCTGGTTTCCTATCTATATCAATTTATTTTTTTAAAGCAAACTATAAAAGTACAAAAAAAATCTTATATTTAACCTCCTTAATGTAAATCAAAAGATTAAAAATGAGAATTTTTAGATGGTATTTCTCTAGCAGGTCTGATTCAACCTGTGAAAATCTTATTGACATTAAACTGTACTTTCAATAGAGAACAAAACCAATCATACTAAGTGTTAAATGTGAACTATTTAGATTGGATCAGGCCTTTTATAGACCAGGTTACAATTGGTGACCAACAGTTGGCTCAACTATACTCATGAAAGACAGCTAAAATCTTGAAAATACTCATTGCTCTAACTGAAGGCTGGCATATAAACACTAGTTACAAATGGTTGCAATGAGATAGCTTTCTACTATGAGTCACACTTTAATTAATGTTGCAGAGAAGCCTTATTTTTTGCTTCACATCAACATACTCTCCAGAATATTCTTTCAAATTTTTATTGTTAGTTTAATTTTCATGTTCATTTGAATTAGAGGAAAAACATTTGGTTTTCATAGCAGTGTATGCAAATGTTTTGAATCACTGTGATTTGACCTTCTGTAGTTTACAAGCTGTGCTGGCAAAGCCTGGCTTTCTTTCAGCTACAAGAACTGATATATTGCGTTGTCTGTGGTTGCTTGTTCCTGACTCTGAAGCCAATGAAGGTTTTTTTTGGAGCCTTTGTCCAAACGGTTGTAAAGCTATTTTGGGGGTATAGCAGCGTTCTCATCTGACAAGCTCAACTACTCCTTGCACTGAGGTTGTTAATATCTTTTTAAAAAGTCTTCCCTCGCTATTTGATGTATTTCTACACTCCTGGTACAGCTTCATACATGTGCTGACAACTAGTCTAAATTAATTTCCAAATACATAATACTTGCTATATATTTAGATTGCCTATTATTAGTTAGCTTTGGATATGTACCTATAGTTGCCTACTATTTACAGGGTCAAGGAAAAATATCTACTGGCAACCTCGTGACCAGGCATTTCACAGCTAGCGCTGAAAGGTCTAGCTGGTATAAAAGCACTCTTCAGGGTAAAGTTGATGAATTGTAGTAATCCTGACTGGTGTCAGGACAAAGGAGTCTCTCTAATTGAGCATGGCTGGAGAATCAGTAAGGGGTAGTATTAGTTAACTGGCCTAAAATGAAACTTTCAATAGGCCATCCCTCCCCCTCACACAGAAAATGAATTGAAGCATTAAAGCCACCCCCCTACATCATCTCTTATCAAAGACCTCCATCTCTTGCTCATATACAATATAGCCTGCTCCGTGGGCTCTGGTGCCAACACTGCTCTTTCCTCCATTACCTTGTGCTATGCAAAATTAACTGCTCTTGTAAATGGAAGCAACTTTGACAGCAATGCAGCTTTACCTCTTTGAACCCTGGGAGAATCATATGAATAATATTCATCAGTTGCTGAAGAGAATGAGATATCTGCATTAATTTTATGAATACCAACTGTGGCTCTGGAGTATATTTTATTGATCTTATCCTGCCTAGCTGGGTAGTTCCAAGAAAACTTTTAGAGAATATTTAAAGAAGACAAACACTGGTGAAGAAAATAAATTATTAGACAGATTATGAAACCTTGTGGAAACAATAGAGATACCTGTATTCCCTAACCAGGCAAGGTTAACAAAGTTTTGTCTTCCCAGCCCAAATGTGGAATCAAAGGGGACAGTAATCTATTAAATTCTCTAAAAAATGGTAGAGGCAGCAGCAGCTGAAGAAAACTGCCAGAGAAAGACATGCATTTGTTTCCACAAGAGCTGGTGATAACCCTTGCCTATGAATTAAGAGCGCCAGCTAAGTGGAACTTTTCAACAATCAACAAATAAAAAAATAAATACAGTTAAACAGTAAGAGCATACAGCTTTGGCTGCTTCATCCACTTATGCTTGCTATGCAGCTTTGAGCAAAGGACCAATGCTTTGTTTTAAAGAAGCTGTTATGGATCACTTCAGCTATCTAGAAAAGTAACTTGAACTCCAAAAAAAAGTATTTCAATGTGTCTTGCAGCCACATGTAAAAGCTCTGGTCCCCTTCAGGAATATTATGCCAACATTGTGAAACAGAAGTCCTGGCATTCTGTGCTGTGGGCTGGATGTAAAAAATAGCCATGGGTCAAGCCCTGAGCAGGTGCATCTCCTAATTACATGGTGTTTGCCTGAAAACTAGTTTCAGACAATGATGGTTCCAGAGCTGTGCCAAATTATTTCATTCTGCCTATATCTATCTTTATCTCCTGACAGTCTTTTTCTTTGACATAACTATTAAAAGATGAAACTAAAAATACAAAAGTTGTCTTGTTTAACATCTTTTCTTAGTGTGTAAGACTTCATATCCTGAAGAAGAGGTCTTACTATATCAGCAAGTATATTCATGGGAAAACAAGAATTTTCATCCCTTTGACTTCCTGATACGCTTTCTGGAGGCCTAGCATGCTTGCTAACATCTGATCAACAGAGACGTCTGAGAGTGTAACATAAAAATTAATGTATATCAGAAGGGATAGAAGAGAAAGATGTCTTTTTCAGATTAGCTAAGGGTCTGCAAGAGTAGTTACTTGAATTGTTTTGGAAGACTGATGGGGTACAATAGTCATAAACCTTTTTAATGATTTCTCTGCTTATCAGTATAGATTTAACTGACTGGGCATAACATAGTACTGCACATATCACCTAAGTGCAAAGTTGTCAATAAGCACTGAAATGCTGGGATTAGCGCACCGTTACCAGTATGATGCAGATACATTTCTTTGTCCGCAGAAGAAGGAAATAATCCTGGAACTGCAAGGCATGTCCATAAAAACATATTTTTAGTTAGCATTTGACCATAGAAGCAGAGGGCAAGACTGTTTTCTGGTGGAGAAAGCAATTGGGGCTGCTGTGGTGACATACAAATCTCAGAGACTGGTATCCAGAAAGATAGTCTTTAAGTGATGTAAAGAAATGTAACACTTAAATATTTATATTCACAGGAGTATTTGTGCCCCTTCTAAGTGGACTAGGTGCAAGTCCAATTCTCCCTCCTTCTCTACCTGCAAATTTAAAATTAGTTATGCAGTGGGGTAGCTAAGGCAAGAAAGACTGAAACAAGTATACCATTTCTTCTTGACAACTGGAGTTCAAGTTCTTGCCTCAGATCATGCAGAAGAAAGATGTAAGCCTGAAGCCCAGATAAGTGACCATGCAGTATATGGCTAACATGAATTATTCCTGATAAGTAGTAAACTGCTGCAGCCTTTAGGTTCAACTGCAGCTGCAGAATTACTGCACTTGCCTTGTTATTTCCCTAATGGTATAGCTAGATTGACCAAAGTATTATCTATGACATTTTAGCCAAATTTACCATATTATTTAATATACCCATACTACTGTCCTGACTACTTGTGAAATTTGTGTTTTCCTGAGTACTCTGAGAAGCTGTGGTGTCCCTTCCCCACTACTGCTAGTGCCTACAAGTGTCCTTATAAACCTTCACTTCCATAAGTATTTGTATTTATTTAAAAAGCAACTAAAAATACCTATTGTGCTGCTCCCCCTCTTAAATCTTCTCTTTCTGAAGAGATGTCTGTCACCACTATCATATATTACGTACCCGTACAATGTCTTGACTCTACATATGCTGAAACTTCATCCATTCTTCATATCCCCAAGTCTTCCATAATGCACTTTCTTTTCTTCTCTCCCCTCACCCTTTATACAGTTCTTCAGACTTTAGCATATGTAGAAGGCTATCATCTGACTTCTTCCATATATAAAGATATTGTAAGGAGATATATGATCCCTTCATAGCAATTGTCAAACAATTCTACCAACACCTCATATCGTTACAATGAAAATAACAGTTTTCATTCTTGTTCTTAGATCCAGCTTGGTGGGGAGTTTCTTTGGGGTTTTGGTTTTGGGGGGTTTTGTGAGTGTTGTTTTATTGGTTTTAAACAATATATCTACCCCTATTCCACCTTATTCCACAACTATAGTACTGGACCCTGATGGAAGGGAGCACATTTCACCCTGAAGAGGAAGAGCTTTGAATTCTGACAGCCTTCTGTCCTCATACAGGAGCATCAAAGATTATACCAGTTGGTATTTCTTCTCCATTTGCTGTTTCTTCTTCATTTACTGTTTTTTCTTTACTTTTATTTTCAGTAAATTCAAGCAACTTACAGATTCATCCAATCAAAAGTCTGAAAATACCCACTTTTTTTTTTCCTATGCAAAATTCAAATTAAACTTCTAGAACTCATCCTTTATTGAGGTGCATCCTTTATTTGGCCCTTACCTCTGCTACCCACTACTGCTGCCCTGATTATCTGACACTAAGGCATCAAGGCATCACGGAAAAAAGAAAATCAAGGCTTTGCCTGTCTTATTCCTTGGTGTTTGTCTGTTCTTTATTGGTAACAAGTCTTTCCTGAAATCAGCTTATGTGTGACGAGCTAACTGAAGTGAAGCTGAGGTCATCAAGAACTGCTTGGCAAGGTCATAGAATCACAGAATGGTTCAGGTTGAAAAGGACTACTGGAAGTCATTGGTGCAACCCCACTGCTCAAGCAGGACCACCTGGAGCTGGTTGCCCAGGACCACGTCCAGACCACTTTTGAAGATCTCCAAGGATGGAGACTCCACAACCTCTCTGGGAAGCTTGTTCCAGTGCTCAGTCACTGTCACAGTGAAAAAGTGTTTCCTGATGTTCGGAAGGAACCTTGTGTGGTTTAGTTTTTGGCCGTTGCCTCTTGTCCTGTCACTGGGCACCACTGAGAAAAGCCTGGCTCTGTCCTTTTTGGCCCTCCCTTCAGGTATTTACATACATTAACAGGATCCCCCTAAGATTTCTCTTCTCCAGGCTGAACAGTCCCAGCTCTCTCAGCCTTTCCTCCAGTCCCTTAATCATCTTTGTGACCCTTGACTAGCAAACTGACCTCATTGCAAGGTCACTCTTAATAATCTTTGAATGATCATGACAAGTGGGAGAAGTGGCCGAGGACTGGAGGAAAGCCAGCATCACTCCTATCTTCAAGAAAGGATCTAGGGAACTACAGGCCAGTAAGCCTCACCTCAGTCCTTGGGAAGGTGGTGGAGCAGCTAATCCTGGAAACCATTTCCAGGCACACAAAGGACAAGATGAAGTCTAGCTCACTGGGCTGGGCATCATTTTCACTTTGACAGGGCTAAATGGAGTTTTCTGTTTGCCTGGAAAAGCCTAGCAGTAATGAGTGAAGGAAGATTAGAAATCTGATGTGAAACAGGGTCCAAGGTTTGGAGGCCTAGAACAACTTCTAGGCAACCATAGAGAATCATTGCTTCCTTAATAGGTGTATTTTCCCAAAACCATTTTACTTAGGTTCTCCAGGCAGTAGCTAGCTGGTGGGAGTGTCAAAGTCTTGTGCTTTGATCCTGATTCTTGAAACTCTTCATGTGGCAATTTAGGGAACTGTTCCCATGGAACCAGCTCATGCTCTTCAGTGACCAGTTCAAAGGGAGATTTTTAGTGCTCATCCCTATGTAAGAATGATAATCACAGCTGTACTGCTCCATAACTGACCAAAGAATCTGCTTCATCCAGCACTTGAGTTTAAGGGATCAGTACCACCTCAGACAACTTTTGATTTCAAAAGACGGAGCCAAGAGCTTCTGAAAGGCATAGTTCCCCACAACAACATCTGGGTATAGGGATGGGTCTCACTTGTGAACGAACCACATACTTGTGGAGCTGACTTGGAGAGCAGACTGGTGTTCTAGATAATGAAGTGAAGAAATGGCTGTGAAGGATTTTGTGAGAAGGTTTTGTACCAGAAATGAACATGGGCTTGGTGTGTGCCAGATGCTCAAACAAGTGCCTTATGGAAGCATTGATTAAAGCAGGAAAGTTTAGGCTCCAAAAAGACAAAGCTACTTAGTACTTGGTAAGCACTCTAATGTTGTAGCTTTTAGTCTCTTCTAGGGCTTGAATCTACCACACTGACATTCGGTATCAGAGAAATCAAAATGACTGAGTATGATTTTGGATTCTTGTACTCATCCCTGCAGCACAGTATGGTATGGTATGGTATATAATTAAAATTAATTACTATATGGAACAAAGCTTCTCTCAACAAAGTAGGCATTTCTGGTTCTTCTGTCCAAAAAGCATACAGTGGAACTGAAAAAAGGACAGAAAAGAGCAGTAAAAATGATCAGATGTATGGAAATGCTTCCACATATTACAAGTTATTAAACAGATCGGGGCACTGCAGTATGGGGAAGATAAATAAATAAAAAATAAGTAAAATAAAATAAAATGCAAAGAAGAGTTAAGGGAGCAAGTGATAAGAGTCTGCAAAATCTTTAATCACCCTTAAGAATGCATATAGAGGATTATTGATCCCTGTGCTTGCATACAAGAATACGGGCTGACAGGTGAGAAGCAGCTGGCAAGTTCAAAACAAACAAAAGGAGATACTTCTTTATACAACATATAGCTAATCTGTGGAACTCATCACTGTACACTGTGGATGTTTAAAAAGGTCATGTGTTCCAATTTATTGGGGAAAAAAACCCAACCAAACAAACAAACAAAAAAAAAAAACAAACCAAACCCAAAACCCAACAGAAAACCCCCTCTCATTCAAGAAGTCTGTATTACAGACAGCAAGAGGCGGACAAATATGGAAAACAATATTACATGCTTGCCTGGTTCTTATTCTCTCCCCCTGACATCTGCTACAGGACATCGTCAGAGACAGAATATAAGACTAGCTAGACCTTTGGTTTGAACCATTATAGCTGTTCTTATTTTCTTATGATTTTAAACTGCATGCTATTCCAGAAATTCCCAGGCTGCAACAGTAACTCCAGCTCCAGTCTAAGTGATTACACAGGTGGTACTTCAGAAGACAGTAGTATGGGAACAATAGTATAGCAGTGTCAAATTTGGGCTGGGAACAACTGCACTGGGATCATCAAACCCAGAAGTTTATAATATACCGCTAGGATTCAGTTGCCTGCTATGCATTTAATCTCTGCTTTGGATTATAAATTAAACTGGAATTTAAATAAAAGTTGTGGCCAGAGGCCTTTAACCATGCTGATAGATGTCACAAGGCTTCTTTTGAGCCACAAGGCACAAAGTAGAAGGGTTGCGCTATTTTTGATTGAACACAGAATTATTTTTCAAACTCCCTTTCTAAAACCATTTAAGTTTCGTTTGTGGCTTGGCTCTTCCATAAACTCTTTGTTCATTAAATTTCTAGTTGCTTCTGTTGAAAACAGAGATGCTTTCAAGTGAAATGTTTTAAGGAGGTTTAGAAAATGTTCTGGAATTAATTTTAAAAGTAATGGATATTCCCTTGATTTGTATCCTTGTATCATACATGTAAAAGTGAAAAATAATGCTTTTAATTGCAAATTTATTTTTTTTTTCTCATTATGGTCCTAACTTTACACTATGTATAGTAATTGCCATTAGATGCAGAATAAAGGCAGTGTGATAAAATTAATCAAGCTATGATTTAGATTTTCAAATTTTATTAGAATTTTTTTACTGTGTTAGCAATTAATACAATGTACTATTATGAGTTTAAATTGATTAGCACTTTTTTGAAAAATGTATAGCAAATGGCTATGTTAATCAAAGGAAATCAAGATACATGAATGCAGATTCTTTTAATGATGAAGGATACAACATTTATAAACACTTTTTTTCATGGTACATGTTTAAATAGATTTTCTATTCTTTGACTAGTAAAATGTTTAAGACTGACAAAATAGTCATCGTCTACAACCTACATAGGAAAAGGCTTTGATTACAGTAAAATTACACAAAAATGTGTCATTAAAAGGCATTGGACAGACATAAAACCTAACCTTTTGAGCTGCAGAATACTTAATATTCTCTTCATGATCATGCAAGGGGAAATTCTTTGCTATGGAATAGCTATTTTCCTGTTAAGCAGGCTATTTCATCAATGATTTATTCCTGAGATGTAATAGGTCGTTTAAAATGGTGGTTTAAAAGTTAGGCCTTTTTTGTTTAATTTTCTCACAGGCAGTTGGTAATTATCATGGTCCTGCAGTTTCTCTGGAATGCTGTAGAGGGTCAAATGCCAATGGAACCCTGCTTTATAGGGTAATTAAGACAGTAGACATGGTTATTAAATACATCGTGCTAAACTAAACTGGAATGCTGTGAAATAAAATCCAAAATCATAAATAAAACGTGGGTATTCTAGCGAAAAGGGGAAAAAAAAGAAAATGAGGCTTTCTACAATCATATTTGCAGTAAACAGCTCTGGCTGCACTGTGTCTGAAATTCTGCCATTTAAGTATCTGCAGGCTTGCTAGATGTTTCAGGAATATTTTAAAACAAAAAATAAGAGCAAATATGTTCTAAGTGTGTTTTGTGTGCCCAGAAATCTAGTACAGTAATCAAAATTCAACCTCATAGTGCTCAGTGTATCTAAGGAATGTAAAAAAAACTCCACAATGAATGGAACCTTCTGTATTCATAATTACCATGCAGCATGTGCTGGAAAATATGTACTAAAATAGGATGATGGATGTAAGTTTAATGTGAATAACAAATGAAGTTTGGAGAATCCTGCAGAAAAAAAAAACATGTGATGATAGCCTCTTTTTAAGATACTACCAGGTGTAGTGTAGCTGTTTCGTTCATGTCTGTCTGAACATTTTCTGTTTGCAATATCCTTTGGGCCACGTATAGAGACAGTACTCTATGTCTTACGTGCAGGAGAGGGGGGCAAAGATTAAAGGCTTGATCAACATAGGTAATACTAACAGTATGAAAGGTGACATATTGCAACCTGTAAGATATTGTACTTCCCTCAGAATATAGAGTAAACTTGTCTTTATACTTCTTCCATGCTGAAAAGATAGCGTAATATGATTTCTTTGTCGAAAAATTGTGATGAGTATACAAAAGCGGCGGGAAATTCAGTTTGGAAAATGATTCAATATAAAACAAAATCCGTAAAACACAGAATGAGATTTGTACATGTGATCCAAAATTATATTACCTTTGTTTAAAGTCTGGAAGATTATATATGCAAGTTTATTGGTAAATTCATTGCATCAGTAGAAAAGGAGAAAGAACTATGTCTCTCCCCTCCCTAAAAAAAAAAAAAAAAAAAATAAAGAAAATAAATATTTCCAATTCTAGCTGTAAAACTGGAAGCCAGAATGTGTAGTTGACAGGCACAGAGCCAGCTGACTTTAAATCACTAGCCTTTCCATCAGATCAGTCTTCCTACTTCCACATGGAACACATTTTAAGTTAACAATGTGTAGTTTGGCAAAGGAATTGTTTTTCTTTGGCATAGAGCAGTTGTCTCATTTCTTTTAAAAAAAGTATTTTCTGCCTGCTTATATATACAGTGTGTGTCGACATTCTTTTGAACTTTAAAAACAGTTGTTACATCAAAAAAGCTTTACTTAGACAATTACATTCTGACTATTTTGTTTTTTCTATATATGCAGATATAAATGATGGAAATTGATATTTAATTCATCTGGTGTAACTCATCCAGTTTTTAGTGTTTACTCAAACACGTATGTAAATACCTATAAAAATGTTGATTAAGCTACTTGACCACAGACACTCAGAAAACAGGCCTCCTTTCTTAAGACAGTAATTTAAGTAAGTCTCAGTTGATATCAGAGTATTTACAGTGTGGGTATAAACTCTAAGACAAACTAAGATTAAATCTGATCATTTTGCTCTTACTCTGAAACCTGGCCATTTCAACCAGATGTATTTATAGCACGAAAAAGCAGTAGAAAGGAATGCTACTCATTCAGACATTTGCAGTTGATTTATTCATTCCCGGTCGCTTCCACTGAAAACTCAGAAAAGCAGAAATGCAAATTTTCAGACATTGGTTCCACATGAAATGGGACAGACCACTGCACCAGCTACTGTTGTGAGACCAGATAGAGCTACTGCTGCCTACACATAAAGAGAGCCATTAAGGAGAAGTTGTTTATTTCTGCTTCTGCAGAAATCATAAACACCAGCCATGAGCCTGACAGCACAAGCTGTGCTGCAGTAAATTCTAGTACTTTGCTGGCCATTCTAAGCTGCCCAGTAAAAGTTACTGTAGCTAAATCCCATATACATTTCATGAAATAATCCTGCTCAGAAGATGGTATCATATTCATGCACAGCAGGGTGTGCAAATGCCTATAAATCAAAACGTAGAATCTGAAATATCTATAAAAAAAATCTGTGCAAATTTAACCATGACCCTTTGCCAGACAATAGGCCTTCATATGCTTTGCAGCTTAGCAGACACCAAGGAATTTTGTTTGGAAGTGATAGCTACTGTCTATGTAATATTTAGGACCTATTCATGGAGCATCTGGCAGAAAATAAAAGGGTTTCCTCCTCTAACATATGCTAAAGAAGGATGTGGTCCTGTGCCTGCTCCTCCTCTTCTGACTTTTTGCAAATAGCACAACATAAGAGACAGTTGTTTCTGGCTGCCCTGCTGCCTGTCATGGCTGTCAAGTGAAATCCCATGAATTATTGCTCTTCCAGATGTAAGAGATTTCCAGGCTGCCTTAAACTGCCTGTGGTTTGTGGTACTGGAGAGGAGAGAAACGAGATTAAACTTCATCTCATCAGTGCAATCTGAAAAGATCACACAGAGGACTAATAATCACAGCTTTTTCATTCCAGAGCCGGACCCGAGAGCTTGTGTTTTTGTTTCAGGGCTATGTCACATTAAGCTTGTTGGAAGACATTGATTAAGGTCAAACAATGTTTGAAGATCAAAAATAAAATTTTTAACTCTGTGTTGCTGCATACATTTTGCATTCTTCAAAAAGTGTCGTGCATTACTTTAGCTGGCTGAAACAGAGGAGACTCTGAACTGAGTTCTGTAATTCTGAGATGTCAGCACTTCTTAGCATAAACTTACGCAAGATAAAAAAGAAAATGTTCACCTAAAATTATGAATCTAATGTCAGATGGCATCCCCTATAATTCAGGGGAAACAGTCACCAAAAAAACCCCACTTGTCACTTTGGTTTCTCCATAAATGTCTGTCTTTGTGATTTTCAAAACTTGGCTTTTTTTTTTTTTTTTAACATTTTTTATGGTTTGTTTGTGCCAACCACAATGGCTTCTGGACCTTTGAGGTTAGTCTGAATGTTTTGTATTAGTAAAGAATTCATACACCGATGAGTTATACAGTTTCCAGTATTCTCAACTGTAATCCCCCATAAGTTCAGAAATAACAACAGGTTCAAAACAACAGGTAGAAATTTAAATAATGGTTTTCATGATTCTTTCCAGAATTGTTCTGTAATTGTATTGTCCACTCCAACCATTTACTGTTTAATTTCCTAGTAAGTTTTTTCTATCCCCTTTGAGATGTATACATATGCACGTACCTACACACACACACAGAGAGAGAGAGAGAGAGAGAGACATAGAAATGTAATGCACAGTTACCTGCAAACTATACTTTAAATAATGGCTGTAGCACAAAATAGCATAATGCTTTAAAACCTAAGCATTGTCAAATGATTACTGTCATGACTAGTTTTTTTATGAAATCAAGACAAGTGGAGAGGCCCCTGACATTTCACTTCAGCCCTATTAGCAAAATATTAATTATAGATAAGGAAAATATGTTGCCCCTAAAACACCTGGAAATAATTGACAAATGTATGCGACTTAGATCAGAACGTAATTGCCCTGATTCGACCTATGTAGCTTTTTTTAAAAACTGACGTAGCTTGTTTAAGTAATAGCGTTGGCTACCAGATGTAAAACCTCCCAAGCTAGCTTCCTTTTCCATTTGAGCTGGGGCATATCACAAAGGCTCTCTAATGTGAGGGGATACCAGTAAAACAGTGATGAAAACCATAGGTACGAATATCTGCAAGTGGCTCACATGAAAGCATTTATCGCTTTTCATGCGTGTGTATTAAACCATAGTGGAAAAGAGCCCTTCATTGAAAATGCATTAATTATTTGACACTGGTTTTCCTCAGACATTTTTTTGCTATGGGATGCAAGTGAAAGATTACAGCTGAAAAAATGATCATCATACTTGAGGTAGGCTCACAGAATCTTTTCTTATGTTCTGTGTGAAGTTGTCTTGAACTGAAACCTCTGCTCCTTAAGGATTAAGGGATTGAAAAGCAAAGACTGAAGCTGCTGTAATTTAAACCCAGTCATTCTCTAGCACAAAGGTGCAAAATGGACTAAGCCAATCTGCTGCTTTGCTAGTTCAGCTAAGAAATAATTTTACCTTTTGAAAGTTTTGTACTATTAACATTCCAAAGATGTCATTATCTTTAAAGGAAATTTATTCTCTTGATTTTTTAACATGAGATCAGAGACGTGAGACAAGGAATAGGTGGACATGGTTTCAAATTGCAGTTTATGGCATTTCTGAAAAATTCCATCCATGTGATGTGTAGATAAATCATAAAGATAAAATTAATCAATGAATGCCACGGAGGTGGGTTTTCTTGTTTATAAAAATATCTTGTCTCCAGAAATACTTGCAGAGCAGTTTTCTATTGCTATTTTAGAAAAAGGTTTTATATTACTAAAGAGTCATAAAAAGTATCAGATGAAACAAACTTAGTTCCAAGGACTGCAAGAGAAGAGGGAGCATTATGTTATATTGCAGATAATTAATACATTCACTAGACAGAAAAAATCCAGTTAATTACTGGGTGCATGTTAACTGATTGCAGGTTCCGAGTTTCAGTAACAAAATGAACCGAATTCACATTTCAGGTTGTTGGTTTCTTTTTAAAGTTTGTCACAAAGGCGCAGTACATAATTCTAATCAAAACAAATCAAAACTTCTTTTTAAAAAGTATTCCCAGTGGAAGAGCACCATATCCAGCAGAAAATGAAGCCCCAGCACTGTGGTTTGGGCACTACCACGCTGTGCAAGGGACCTGTCTTTGATTACTGGGTCTAATGCTCCGCTCGTGGATGAGCACTCCCCGCAGAGGCTGTGAGGAGGGAGTAGCTCCGCGGCTCTGGGGAGCGCAGCCCTTGGAGACGCTTGCTCGGAAGCGGCTCCGGTGAGGGCGGAGGTGGGCTCCCCCCAGCCTCCCACCAGCACACCGGCTGCTCTGAAGTGGAGGCTTACGTAGAGGGAAGTAAGGGAGTTGTAGTTCTTTGGCACTCTGGAGAAGTTTTTTCCCTGGGGGAAAATACATAAACATATTCTCTTGTGATATACGTAGAAATTTACTACCTATAGGAGTAAGTGTAGACCTTAGAATTACTTATATCGACTTTGGGCTACATTGCATAGTTTCCATTTGGGTGAGGAAAAGTCACATAAGTGGTTACATATTTGTATTTGTAAATCATCTTCTATCACTGATTTAAAACTGTGACCCGCTGTTTATCATACGTTTGATGTAGAGCTGGCAACCAGCAATAATGCGAGCTTTCCAGCACTTCCCATTTATAACTTCAAAGCCTAACCTGGAGGACCACCCTCTCTAGAGACAGAAGCAATTCATTTTCCATATTCAATGTGCTTCTCTTGAGAGGAAAAAACTGCCAGTCATGCCAAATTGTGTTGAATGATACAAGGTAAAGCTAGTTTTATCACATGGGCAGCTGACACAAAACTCTGCCACTTATCTAAGGTTGGATGGGAACTGGGTTCAGAGATGAAAGGTCAGTTCTTTATCCACTAAGCCCTCTAGATATTCCAAAATCCCCAGTACATTACAAATTTGAACAGTTTAAGCTCTCTTAAATAAAAGAATCTCTTCTCGAGGTAAAGTATACAGTGTATATAGATACAGAGCAGGAGAAACATGTGAAAGGTCAGAGATGTGACCTTTTAACGTCAATAGTTTTATTTATTGACAAGAAGTCCAGTTTAAAGGGCTTAATGAAAAAGCAGGACAAGAATCAAGAAATCTCTTAAACTGCGTAAATTTGACTGACTAAATATATTGTACTGCGTGCCTCAGAAATTGCAATTGCTGTGAATGTTTTCTGGGGCTTATTCTTAGCAGAGGAAGCAGTTTCAGGAATTAACAGCATGCTGGTTACACTGACAATCCACAAACTAGTTCTTGAATTTTCCTAATATGGCCTAAGGCAACTAAAGGGGTTTCTTTTCCTTAGTATTTTATTCCATGCCACTTAATTGTTCTGTTATCCCAAGTAAGGGAAAAAAGGAAAAAAAAAAAAAAAAGGTTGAATTGATAAACACTTTGTATTTAGGGCTCACTCTCCTTGAAATCAGTAAAGGAAACCCTGATGGCAGGATTGTGCACATAAAGCTTCTCTAATCATCTATATTTATTTTATTTTACTGCCCATTGTTGTTCAAGCCCACATCAGAGAATTCTATTTGGTATGTGCATTGGCAGAACAGTTATACTTTTATATTGCCTTTGTGATAAATGTTTTTCCAATACATCAAATGCACAATTGAAAATACTGGTGACTATCTATACATATAATATAACTAATATATGAATATCAATACAAATAATAGATAAGTGTGTATGGACGGATTTTCCAGTGGTCCTGAGCACCACTAGTTTCCATTGAAATTATCTGGTACTGTAAATGCTTATAAATTCAGAAAATAAAGCCAGTTAGCTCTTAAAAATGGGTTTGCTCCTCATCAAGTGCAATCCACGAGTTAAGAAAATTAAAAGTGGAATTCAAAAATTTGATTCCTGCAAGAACAGTTCTTTGGCCATACAGGCCACAGCATTCTCTTTAGGTGAATCAATTATCTGTATCCTCAAGTGCAGATTTTATTTTCACGGACTTTTGGATTTTGCCATTTCAGTTATAATGTCTGGTATTATTCTAGTTCAATTTTACAGCTTCTCCTCTGAAAAGACAACTGCCTTTTGTGATGTAATTTAGAGACTTCATTGCAAATGGACATCAAGACACACAAATTGAGAACACAGGGAAGAGAAACAAAGCTGGATTAAAGATTGCCTTGAACTGCTGGAGCTCTGGCCCAAGGACTCTGCATTCTTGTTTAAAATGCCTTGACAATAATACTGATCATTTCATCTCTAGTGCCTTTTATGATTTTTTCCTGTAAAATGAGAACAGGATAAATTGGGAGCAGCTATAATGACAGAAACTGGATAGTGCAACACAACAAAGTGGCAGTGCTAGTTCTTGTGGTAATCTTTTCATCTTATTCCTCTTTCTTTTCTTATTAGTGTGCTAAAATGCCTTTGCAAATTGATATCGATAATTTTTCACATAAATAGTAAACAACACCACACTGTTAACACAGCTTTGCTTATGAAACTTTATAGCCTAATTAATTCAGCGAGGTCTTTTGTCAATATTTCAGACTACCTTCAGAATGACATGATCACTCCCTTTGATCTTTCACGCCACAAAGTATGCCAACTCTTTGTATTTGTATTTTACAGATATTTTTAATGATCTCTGAGGGTAGACAAACTATCGATGAAAGATTTCTTGATCAAAACAGATACTTGGTTTTATCTTTGGATAACTGTGCAAGCTTTACAGTACCAGCTTACTCACTGGCTTCACTCAGAGGGAAGAAGCGTGCTCATGACACACCCAACAACAACTTCACATCTGCAGGTTTTTTCCCTGTGTTTTAAACATTCATGCTCAACTTCATTATTCAAAGAAGCATATGAACACTGAATCATCAGTTCTTTTACACCTGTGACAAAGCATTAACTAGACTCTCATCTGAAGGAAATATTATAAAATTTCCGGTTACATGTGTATCAAGAGTAATTTCTTCATTGTTTAAATTATCTCATTGGAAAGAAATTTCCTGCACAAAGAGTATGTGCACATGCAATCAGCTAGATTATGAGCAAATTCTCTGGTGTCATTCTGGCTTATTTTTAAGAAAAACTGGAATGCCCCTCAGTTAATCTGCATTATATTGTGCAGACCAGTTTTTATGTGGTCTCATCACTGTGGTGAAATGACTGTTTATCAAAGGTCAGTTACAGTACTCAGAGCCCCACAATGGACTGAAATGTAGGAGAAGATGAGTAATTTGGAACCTTAATAAAGAAATTTTGCTTTATTTGTGCCTAACCTTGAAAAACACTCACAGATTTCAACTATTATACAGCATACAGCAGTACAACTTCTCAAGGGCCTTTTGTCTGCACACCTCACTGCCTGCCAGAGGCTCATTGCTAGCACTTAGTAACCACAGTGATACAGGGTGGGTGTTTATTGTATTTATTGACAAGTGCCTTTTGTTTTCCTTCCTTTTTTTTTTTTTTTCTCTCTCTCTCCCAGATCTTGAACATTCTAGCCTTTCTAGCTTCCTTGCTTTCATTTCATTTTATTAAGGCATTTGGAGGCCTTTTCCTATCCTGAGACAGAGGTGCCAAGGAAAGGTACTTTTTTTCCTCCTGAGCTTCTGGACAGATAATTTGTACCTACTGTGTGCAGCCTGAGAGTCTGAAGTACACATTAAAAGGCTAAATGGCTACTCTCCAGTTCCACATATGGTAAATGTGTTATCCTGATATTGCCTTACCCTGTCAGATTAACGAATATATATTTCTCTAGGTTTGCAAATATAACTTAGTAAAAGTCCTGTTAAAACAAGGAAAGGTTTTAGGGTTTTGTTTTGGGTTTTTTTCCTTAAAATCCTGGAGGAGGCGTTTTGGCGTTATGGCATTGAGAGGAGTTGTATAAGATTGTTATCCAGGAAATTTTAAGCTCAAGAACTAGGTTTTCAGAGTGATGAGCACCCACAGTGCTATCTAAATTTTCAGCATCTATGAAAACGTGGCTTTAAGCTTACTAGCTGATTTCTGAAAAAAAACAGTGTCATGATTTCAGCGTATTTTTTTTAATCTCTGAATTGAGATAAATCCAGAGGCAATTTTGGAACAGACTGGAAATTTGTGGGGGGAGAGGGGCAAGGGCAAAATATATATTTAAGTCCCATTGTAGCTAATGGCAGTTGGATACCTAAAACTTTTCATGATGTTCAAAGTCTTCCCTATTTGACACGATCCCAGAAAGGGAACTTATGTAAGTGTTAGAAGATGAATGCTGCTACTAACTAAAGCCCATGGTTTGTTCATGCTTTTTCTTTGGACTATATATATTAAAAATCAGAAGTTCAAAAAGATTTCATTTAAGCAATCTATGTCATGATATTCTGCATCATAATATAGAGGTGAACTGGCAAGAAGATGTGTACACTGCCATGGAAGTTGTGAGAACATGTTGTACTAGTACCTTAGCTGTCACTCCAGACAGTCAAATGAAGTAAGTCAATGGATCTATGGTACAGAGGTCAGAGTGGCAGTATTTCTGAAGAATTCAGAGAAGCTGTCTGGAGACTGCTAGTGTGTGAGATGGAGGAAGAAAGAGAAAGATGAGCAATGAATTCCCTAAAGCTATTCCCCTGAATGTGTTCCATAATAAATTTTAAATGTGTGTCATAGTGGGGTAGAGGGGTCAGATTTACTAATAATTTGCATTAACATTTGTAATATCTATCTTTTATGAGCATGATCTCTTTTAGAGTTTTGAAAGTTTATATTCTTCCCCAATAAATTCAAATTTTTTACTGGCTGTGTCATTCTTTGATATTATATACTTCATCTGCATCTTTTATACATGAAATAAAGGGGCTGCTATATCCCTCTTACTCCTTTCTTTGCCTGACTGCTTAGCAGACAGAAGCTGCTGTAATCTACCACAGCATTGACGACTGAATGGGGGAGCGGATGTTTTCCCCACAGAACCTAGACAATAACTCTGGGCAGGAGGAAAATGGACTAGCACAAGGATCTGATGAGAGAGTGCCTTTCCTCCAATGACCCAGATGGCTTGCCCATGACAAAGCTTTTACAGGACATAACATAAATGAAAGAAGAATGAAAGCATTAAACAATGTAGCCAAGGCGAGAGGAAAAAGAGGAACTTAAAGGAAGGCAGAGTCCATCTCAGGAGCAGCAAAAGGCAATATTGCCTGTGTGATTGTTCCAGCCTTCACAAAGGGGATTGTTTGCCTAGCTGGGAGCCGCCGGAAAGGATTAACAGTTTTCCAGGGCAGACAACACCCCCGCAATCCCACCTCGGGGTATCTCAGGTGTGAAGTGGGGGCTTGGGGAGAGGGCAATGGTGCAAGCTCAATTGGCCAGTAGTGCCCTTGGCTGACATCGTAGTTTATTTGTGAGCTTATTAAGCCTGGCCAGTCCTTTGGGGGCACTCTTGGCAAAGGTCACAAAAGACAAGATTTTGCATAATGAATACATTAAAATCTTTTTGTTAGTGCATGGGGAGCAAGAGGATAATGGCAATGAAGCTTTGGAGTACAGGAAAGGAAGTAAAAGAAAATTAGTCCCTGAGGTAGCAAATATGATCACCATGTGGACTTGGGTTTCTATTTTAGCAAGTGAGCCCTGAGAGAAAAAAGTGCTTGGAAACATGCTGCCTTTTATTTAGATCCATAGCTACTGCACTGAAGGAGTACGCCACAAAGGGCAAAAGTGCCACTCTCCTCTGTGTTGAGTCATTTATATGGAAGGATCTCAGCTAGTGAATAGGAAAGGATGGAGAATGCTGCGCGCATTTTGAAGAAGATCTCAGAGGGGGGAAAAAGAAAAATAAAAAAAAAAAGGATGCCATGTCAGCATGTAGGCTATAAATTGCACTTAGTTGTCATAAATTCATGCTGAAAATAAAGTTAACGTTATCAGATTTTGACCATGAGTCTCCTAAGGGATTGATGCCATAATACAGCAGATAGGACCTAGATGCACCTTTCCTGTCACTTTATTAAAGACCCAAATTGGGTGGCAAGGATAAGCAAGTTTCAGTACACATGTGAAGATGGCAGGGTCTCACGACTCAATAACCTGGTGATTCAAAAGACTCAGGGCTGATAAAGGATAGAAACTCCAGCTATCAGGGTCAGTTCAAGGGTGCTATAAGAGAACCAAATCCCGGTGAAAACAGATAAAATACTACTCTAGTTGCTAAGGTACCTTAATCTGATGAAAGCCAAGTTGTGTGAATTTTTTAAGGGTTTATCATTCTTTGCACTGGTCCTAAAGTACAAATATGCAATCCTAAGTAACTAGAGGAAAGTTAGAGGAGGAGTTGACTTAGGAATATAGTAGCTGGTCCGTGTGAGCACATCAGTGCTGTCTTCAGGCAAGTTTGGGCTGGAGGAAAAATCAGTGAATAACTACATCAATTTGCTAGGATGTCTTTCAATCAGTCTATCAAGATCTTTAAGGCTCCTGATAAGGGCATCCTTTTGGCAAAGCCCAATATAGAAACTACTGTACTCTTCTGTCTGTCAGTAGATCATTTAGAAAAGCAAATTCACATTTATTTTCAGTTCTTTTGAGGGGAATACTCTCTAATGGAAATAGGTATATCTTTAGAGTGCACTCATACTTTAAAGTCTGTGAGCAGTTGTAAAAGGCCACAATATTTAGTCCACTAATGATAATTTTCTGTCCTCAGAAATGATTTGCACTAACCTGTTTTGGCATTTTTGTTTCTATAGAAAATATGGGAGCTAAATGATACAATTCTATTTTACCTCACCTTTCCTCTGCTTATGCTTATTCACTGGTTTTATCTCAGCAGATGATGCAGCTGGCTACCAGCTTCTACCTCTTAACAGAAAGTTCATCAACATAAACTGGAATTCTGTATTTCTTATCCCTGGTGATTCTTTGCATTGGTTGCAAGGTCCAAGATGGTCCTGATGACATAGCAAAACCAACTCTAAATGCCCAGTCTTTTAGTAATTTTTGTGGCATTTTGAAATCTTTTTGTATTAAGATGCCTCAAGGATGACTATGCTATTCCAAGCAAATTCTTTAGTGGTAGGGACTAGCAATGAAAATAATTAAGATTTGAATTTGCATATAATAGATGAAAGTCACATCTAATTTTAACTCTTAGAGTATACCTAAATTAATCACAGTAATCTAGCCCCATTTGTATTTGAAAAGTCTTCTCTGGACCTAATATCCCAAAACAAGTTCATGTTCCTCCTGTCTAGTATCTACATGCACACCATTGGGAATAGAAGGAAAAAGGGCATGCAGTGCAATGTGTGGTGCATGAGTTTCTATAGCATTGAGCGGGACTACCCACACAGCTACTCTCCCTCTGCTGCTGCACAAGAAATAGATGAGAACTACAATGAAAAATAGAAGTGTTTTGTGTTCTTTTTTAATTTCTTCTCCAACATTTCAATCTGTCTAGATTTATTTTGTATATGGAGAAATATATGCAATATATTCTTAGGTACGAGAAGACACCATCTAAATTTCTATTTGAATAAAAATTGTAGGAATACTTAACATACTATAGAAAGATTTTCAGCTGACAGATGGGGGGAATGTATTGCTTTACAACCTGGGCAACTACCTGTGTTTTATTCTGTCCCAATGAATGCTTAGAATTCCTGCCACTGTAACTAGCATACTTTTAGCGTCTGGTTTCAGATCACTGATAACACAACACAAATTCAACAGATCACAATGCAGATGAATGCGGAACTTGTTAAATGAATGATCTCAAAAAAGAGTTGGTCAGTGGTAAATCATCATCAAATGAAAGTGATTCTAGGAGGCTCCTCAGGGATCAACATTAGACTTAGTGTTATTCAACGTTTTCACCCATGAGTTAAGACATAAACATAAATCATTCTTAGAAAATTTGTGGGTGGCAGAAAGAATGGAGAATCAGCAAATAATAATGAGGATAACAGAGCCATAGATTGCATTCCAAATTATTGGTAAAATGAGATCATTCAAAAAATAATAAAAATACAACCCATGTTGCAGCTCTGTCAAATGCAAAACCATGCATGGAAGAAAAAGGCACAGGCCAGCACAGCAGGATGGGTATCTTTGGGAATACATTGACTGAGGAAGCTCTAAATATCATAGTGGAGAGGTAAGCACAAGCACAAAGGTGAAAAATAGAAATTGGAATCCTATAAATAACCAAATGAGAAACAAGATTTGGAATTTTTATATCTCTACTTAACAATAATGAAACAGATAAGAGAATACTTTGTCCATTTCTGATGTCCACAGTTTAAAGAGTTTTGGCTTGTTGTTTTTCTTTTTTAAAATCTGGAGATGTTGTAGAAAAGAGCCACAAAATGATTCAAGGTTGGATAAAATGCCTACAGTGAGAGACTTTAAGAGCTTGGTTTGTTTAGTCTATCAAAAAGAAGATTGAGCGGTGACTTGACTGAGAGGTAACTGTGAAAGTATAAGTACTCTCACAATGAGAAAACACAGAGTACTAAAGTGCTCTTTAATCAGGCAAAGAAAGGGATAACAAGAACTAATGGCTGGAAGCTGAACTAAGCCACATGTTAACCATGAGTGGTTAACCACTGGAACAAGTTATAAAACGGTATGATCACTTCCCTATCTTTTAATGTCTACAGATCAAGACAGATTCTCTTTCTGGAAGATATGCTTTACCTAAACACAAGTTATTGGACTCAGTACAGAACAACAGGGGTAAAATGTGAAGGTCCATAATGGAAAGTCAATAGCATAATATAATGACCTCTCCTGGTGTTAACCTCTATGAAAAAAAAAAAATCCAAATGGTAATCCCATTGGGCATCTCTCAAATGCCATTTGTTATGTCTAAGACCAATCCTAGTACCGCTTCTGTCTGAGACAGTGTCATGGTTTCACCCCAGCCAGCAATTAAACATCACACAGCCGCTCACTCCCTCCCTCCCTGGTGGGGTGGGGGAGAGAATCAGAAGAGTAAAAATGAGAAAACTCGTGAGTTAAGAACAGCTTAACAATTTAATAATAATAATAATAATAATAATAATAATAATAATAATGATGAAAATAACAAAAGAGGGAGAAATAAAACCCAAGAAACACAAGTGATGCAAATGAGAAACAATTGCTCACCACCAATCAACCAATGCCCAGCCAGTCCCTGAACAGGGTCCCCCAGCCAGATTTCCCCCTAGTTTATTTGCTGAGCATGACATCATATGGTATGGAATATCCCTTTGGTCAGTTGGGGTCAGCTGTCCTGGCTGTGTCCCCTCCCAACTTCTTGCGCACCCCCAGCCTACTCGCTGGTGGAGTGGGGTGAGAAGCAGAAAAGGCCTTGGCTCTGTGTAAGCACTGCTCAGCAGTAACAAAAACATCCCTGTGTTATCAACACTGTTTTCAGCACAAATCCAAAACACAGCCTCATACTAGCTACTATGAACATTAACTCTGTCCCAGCCAAAACCAGCACATTCTTCACCACTTATTCCATACCATTTACATCATGCTCAGGTCCCACTCTATCCAATACAAACTCATTACCCACCACAGCCCTTCCCATCCTTTGATATACTACATAAATATCATTTCCTTAGTCTACAGACCACCCTTGTGAAAAGTCTGTAAGATGTCCGTAAATGTCCATAATTTTCAGTTGCCCAAATTTTCAAGTAAGGTTTAAACAACACTTTTGCAAAATGTCTTTCAAAAACATGTTCTAGAGAAGATGCATTAGAATGAAAGCAGAAATATGATAAAAAGTATTTTTAAAAATTAAAATGGTGAAATGGTGTTCATAGTTGTAGTAGTCTTGTCATAATAGGTGAGCAGTTAAGGTATCATTACTTAGTCCATTGTCTGAGCAAGTAAGCAGTTTATATCAGGACTAGTTTTGTTTAAATAAAATCTCAGCCTAGCTTTATATTTTCTAGTCTTTTCTGTCAGTAAATGGGTCACCTCCCTCTAACACAGCTGTGACAGCCTCAATAGTGTGGTTTCAGGGTATCATCTTTTCAGATGACAGAGTAAACATACTAATTTGCTATTCCAGGATGAATGAAAAAGAATTGTGGATCATCTTCCATAGATAATCAGAACTCTCTTTCTGTCTGGGATTGGAAAAAAACATTAACTCCAAATCATAGAAATATAAAATGTCTTGATTCATGTGAAGAGAGTATTATCTAAATTTCAATTTGAACAAATATTGCAGAGATACTTGTCATACTGTAGAAAGGCTGATGGGTTAGGGACATGCATTGCTTTACAACTGGGGCAACTACTGATGCATTGTGGAGCTGCTGGATTGAAGGATTAGGCAAAAGAGTAGTGCTATTATGCCAGATACAAAGAAGCCTTAAACCACTGGTAAATTAGCAGAAATGGGTAAGGTAGCAGCATCAGTGTATGATATATGTCTTCCCTAAGAAGAAATAACAGAAGAGAATAGAAGTAAATAACTATGGACTTGTGATTATTCATAAATATTGTGAACAGCAAGAAAGGCATTTTTTCCTTACAATCAATCAAATACAGGACATGGTTTTCATGCAGAATTTGGTCAAATTTAACAATATTCAGATATTATCAGTGTTAGAGTCAACTTTCAATCAGTAAAGTAGTGCAAAGCTGTCCTAACTCCACCCAGGATTTGACTTAATTCTGTGGCTTATTGTAGTTTAAATTTGCAAAGTTTTTGACATCAATTTTTAATCAATTATTCCTAATATATTATAGAATTATATCCACTAGGGCTATAGAAGCAAGAATTTTCTAAATACTAAGGAAAAGAGGAGGAGACGTGGAAGAAAATATATAGCATAAACCAAAATATAAATGCAATTAGTAAGGACCACATAATCTCTGTTACAAAATATTCTATCCAGTGTATTTAACTTCGCCTCAGGTGCTAATTCCCTTCAGCTTCCAAGCCGACTGCACTTGGGTAGGATCTAACAATTGTCACTGGATCTACAGGCTGAAATGCAGACCTACATCTCTTGTCTCCGGGTTTTCATCGGTCAGGAGATACCACTGTTAAGTGGCTCCTGCACGCTAACAAAAAATTCCTAACCTTTGAGTTACTCCTGGATGATATCCCCCAGAGGTTCACTATGGTATCCTTGTCTAACCTTTTCTGGCCAGCGTGATGGAAAATTAAGGAACAGTAAGTAGCCTGGACTCTGCATCATGGATTTTCTTTTAATAATCTTGAAGAACAGTTCTTTGAAAACTTCCAAGATTTTGCAACACACTGTTCTGCATTTAGTTCTCCTCTCAGCAATCTGGATATCACAAGCCCATCAGGAGGGTGAGCTCCTTCAGTGTCGCTCTCTCCTGTGAGTTTTTCATACCTGTGGCACTCCGTCCTTCAGCAGACATGGAGTTTATGAATGTCCAAGTTACCCACACTTAAGGAAGTGTTTCTACAAAATTATTTTTTGGGTGGTGGAAGAGGAAAGAACAGTAAACCAGAGTTTACGTCTCCCTGCTCCAGGCCTGGGATTCCAAATTCCTCTGACATCGTTCACTGCCACACCAATTAGGTGGAATGTCACTGGTTTGGGGGCCATGGTCTCAGCCAAATCAGTGAAATGATCCCAATTATTAAGATTAACCTAAAAATTTACTCATATATAAGAGGAAACAATCAGTGAAGGAGTAGTCTAATCTTTGGGAGTGGTAGGCATCAGTAAGTCAAATTTCTTTGGGCAAAAGACATAACTGCTGATAATATGAGTATGTTTTACTGCTATAAAGCACGGGAGCTGATACTCTGTGCAGCAGAGGAGCCTCAGTTGTTAAATCTAGGTAGGGAATGAAGTACACTTGTCAGATGACGGTAGATACCCCTTTCTTTGTGATAGAAACTTATTCCCAGATAGACCTGTCAATTTAGTAGATGTTGAATTGGTGCCGTGATCAAGATGAATGCTTGTTTCTTAATAAAACCTTGTGTTGGGCAAGTAAAGCAGTGGCCTTCACCTCAGGCACTTCATTAACTGAACAACCAACTGATAATGGACCGTTGCATCATTATTGCTTAAATAATGATGTTATACTGAGTGAATGTAAAGCAGCATTGTTTGGATGTAGGAATATACTTATGTCCAGAAATACCTTAGTTCTCATTTGCTATCAGAAAAGGTTTTGTTATTTGCAAACCAGTATTTTAGGGATATTTCTATTTGCTGATTTTCTAGTTTTTATTGAATGTTTCTCAGTAATTTAATGCTTATATCATTAGTCAGATTTTGTCTTCTCCTGTCCAACATTCCAAACAATTTGGGTGATATGCAGGCCTGGTTTGATTGAATTGCCTTCCCTAGGTCACACTTTCACTTTTCATTTATAATTCTTCCTGAAACCACTGTAATCTATCTTAACTTCACTGCAGTACCACATGGGGAACTACCAGTTAAACAGGGTAATTAACACAAGAATTGTAAAACATTGAAAAAATGGCTTAAACAAGAGACAAATATGACTTCTGTTGAAAGGAAGTCTATCAGTTTGGAGAATCACTGGTGGAGTTCCTCAGGGACTGATCTTAGAACCAGTACTATTTGATATCTTCTTCAATGGCTTTGATACAAATACTGGGAGTGTGCTAATGAAATTTTTCTGATGACAAAAACTTTGGCAGAGTTGCCAATACTGAGGAGAACTGGAATATCATACAGGAAGAGTTAGATGACCTTGACAACTGTAGTAATAGAAGCAAGATGAAATTTAATAGTACAAAGTGTAAGGTCATGCACTCAGGGACTAATAACGAGAATTTCTGCTATAAGCTGGGAGCTCATCAGTTCGAAATAGTACAGGAGGAGAAAGACTTGGGTTTAATCAGTCAATCACATGATGATTATCACTACCAGTGTGAAGCTGCCATGAAAAAGGAAAGCATAATCCTAGGATGTGCTGGGATGTTTTCTAGTGCTGGTAGAGCATACCACTTGCACAAGGTCTTGGCAAGACTGCCTCTGGAATAGCACGTACAATTCTGTTGCAAGACAGTTGCATTCAACCAGAAGTGCTTCAGAGAAACAGAAAAAAAATGTTAAGAAACTCAGGCGACACCTGAAAAGCACCTTAACTTCTTTAGCTTAGCAAAATGGAAGCTGAAGGAATACAGATGTACTTTGTAAATACACTATACACCAGGAGGAGAGCTATTTAAGCTACAGAAGAATGAAAACTAATGAAACATAAATGATTTGATGTGGAAATTTGCTGAATGCTTATAAATACAATGAGTGTAAAGTTCTGCAGCAGCACTAATGAGAACTAAAAAGTATCTACATTTGACACCAAGCTTAAGAAATTTACAAAGAGATCACATGTTGAGTTTGCCTCTAATAGTCAGGGATTTCTTCCTTTCCTACTGCCAGGTCTTAAATGGTTATTGCCAGAAATGTTTGCTGTTAACGCCTCCCTTTAAACTGAAGGTAATAAATTGGATGGCTCAAATCCATTGCCAGTTCCATCATGCTCTCTGCTGAAGGGTTTCAGTTAAACTTTTTTAAACTGTAGTTCAGTGGGAATCATTGATGCTGACAGCCATGTTCAGTTAATATCCTGCAGGATACAACTATATTCAGCCAACAGAAAAGCACTTTAGTAAATGTGTAAGTAACATTTTAGGTGAATTAGATATTGTGAAGAAGCCATCAGTAAAAGTAAAATACGCACTTTTTTGTAAAACCCTACACGTTCAACTAAATACTTTCATTTAAAATTTCTTAAAAGTACCAAAGAAATCAAGTCCAAGATAATATTAAAAATTCTCTGGTATTTTCATCTTGGTAGCTGTGTACCAAAGAGGACAACTAGTGATGAACATATGCAAAGTACAACAATTTCAAGGTGCACAGGAACCACAAAAAGAATTTCACATCTAGACTGTAATGAGAATATCCTACAATAATTCCCTGTCTTTCTAACTCTGCATGAATAAATAAGGCAGAGATGTCTTTGAAAATGCTTTGCCCGATGGACTCAGTTGGACTCATATTAAGAGGCAAGAAAACAGTGACATATTTGTACTGTTGCTTTAGGCATGTGCAAACAACCTAATTTATTTAAATCAGATGTAGTTCCTCAGTTCTGGCTTTAAAAAACAACAGTCTGACAGTTTGATATCTTGGATGCAGAGAAGACTTCATTGCCACAGAAAAGATCTGGGTTTGGAAGCAGCACAGAATTCTTGTTCCTGGGACAGTGCCTCATGTTATGCCAAAAATGAAGTATTCAAACTAGTGGAATTCAGGGTTTTTCAATACTATTATAAGAACATTCTTTGTGCCTATGACTTATAGGAATAGGGAGGGTGTGGAAAGGCAAGTAAGACAACTAAAAGGGAAATAAATGTAAAAGCAGAACTAAATTTCAATCCAGCATAAAGGAATAATGAAAATTAGAAGGCCTTGCTCTGAAGGGGGAAGAGTCCCGTTGAACATGCTTTGCTTGGAAATGTTAGATGAGAAGATCTGAAATGCAGTGTGTGCAAAGACACATTTTCAAACTCACACATTTTCTTTAAATCCTTAACCGTTAGACTACAGATATAATTCCAGGATGTAAAGACATTTTTTATATTAGATTTAGGAGAAAATATGAAATATGGAAAACATGGAAAAGGACATAGTATAATGATTTCAAAGAATCCATGGGAAATGCGCAGAGGTCCACTTAACACCATTTTTCTTTTTGAAGTACAAATACAATATGGACTTCCTAGTGAAGTATGCTATTTTTAAGAAGTTACTGTGTTTTTCTGATTAAGGAGCATGCTCTTAGTCCTGAATTCCTAAATTCAGGTAGATCTTTGAAAAATATAATGAGGATTCTTTTTCTTCATGATTTATGTTAACTTTTTTTTTTTTTTAGGGAAATATACTTGTAAGCTAATAGAATATTTTCATTCTGTATCACCTCTGTCGTCCTGTATTTTCTGCTACTATTGGACTGTATATTTTTAGACTGGGAGAAGAAGCGAAATCATATATAGCCAGCAATTAAGACCTAGAATTTTCAAGCTGTCATGGCAGATTATAGGAGAAATTCTATCTTAGTTGAATCTCACCAGTATATAATGTCATTCCTCTGTAGTCCATCTGCTTATAATCCACTGTAAAAAGTAAATAAAGACCTTAAGCAATTTTTTCTCTTCTTTAGTCTGTCACCTCATTGTTAGGGAATGCAGAGTCAGGAATATAGTAGGTGGTACACAAATATGAGCATCCATTCCTATGTTTTACTTTTAACTTTCAACAAGGGGCAAATTATTGTTGTCTCTACATGAGGAAGATTGCTGGGAGCCCGTAGGGCTATGCCAACCATCTCAGGAATAGCACATTTAAGAGCAACATTGTGACTTCTGGAAGAATCAGGCAGCATTGTCTTTTGCAAAGACTTGGTTGCCTGGACATAACAGCTTGCAAAATGACAAAATTAATATGATGGAGGTGTTATATATTTCAGAACATAAATTTGCAGTGAATATGTTGGGTTATAGCCGCTATTGAATGCATGGAGACAAAATAAAAGTGCCAGCATCCATGTTGCAAAATGAACAGTGGGTACAGTGTTTCCAGAAGATATTAGGGCTCCTGTTCTTAACCATTGCAGGAAGAATGCAATATCATTCCAAGTACTGGTTTGTGTAAAACAATTTGGATTAATAAGCACCACAAAGGTAGGCTCCCATAAGGCAAAACAAATTGTGAGGATGAAAAATAGGCCCTAAAAACAAGATAGGCACCTAAATAGATAGATAGACTAAATAGTACAGACTATAAAGAGCTAAGACAAATAGGTAGATCAGTGTGTACAACATCAGAGCTAGGCAGGAGAGCCATACACATTAAAACAAGCCAAAGTGGAACTAAAAGAAGAAAGTCCATATGGGAATAGGATTGTTACCTTTGAAATGGACAAACAAACAAAAACCAAGCAATGGCAAAAAACCCACCCCAGAGCTGTTTTATTCAAACAGCCTCCAGGCATACCCACTCCTGCCAACAGCAGCCCCATGCCAAGAGTCAAACTGGCAGAAATCATCCAGGTGGAAGCCCTGTATACACCCAGTGACAAAAGTGACAACAGAAGTAGGCTTAAAGTCTGTTGAGTTGGAGCAGGGAAAGTTAAGTCCACAAATATTTCCAAAGAACAGGAAGATTCACCCCCCCAAAAAAGGACAGCAAACAGAGTGACACTGCTGTAGAAAAGAAGCTATGTTGGGTTTGCATGGCAAGGTTTTGGTAGCGGGGGGCGCTACAGGGGTGGCTTCTGTGAGAAGCTGCTAGAAGCTTCCCCTGTGTCTGATAGAGCCAATGCCAGCCGGCTCCAAGACGGGCCCGCCACTGGCCTAGGCCGAGCCCATCAGCGCCTCTGTGATAACATATTTAAGAAGAAAAAAACAGTTAGAGAGAGCTTTTGCAGCCGGAGAGAGGAGTGAGAAGATGTAAGAAACTCTGCAGACACCAAGGTCAGTGCAGAAGGAGGGGCAGGAGGTGCTCCAGGTGCCGGAGCAGAGATCCCCCTGTAGCCCGTGGTGAAGACCATGGTGAAGCAGGCTGTCCCCCTGCAGCCCATGGAGGAAGGATGAGGGGGTGTAGAGATTCCACCTGCAGCCCGTGGAGGACCCCACGCCAGAGCAGGTGGAGGCACCCGAAGGAGGCTGTGGCCCCATGGGAAGCCCATGCTGGAGCAAGCTCCTGGCAGGACCTGTGGACCCGTGAAGAGGGGAGCCCACGCCAGGGCAGGTTTGCTGGCAGGACTTGTGACCCCGTGGGAGACCCACACTGGAGCAGTCTGTTCCTGAAGGTCTGCACCCTGTGGGAGAGACTCACGTTGGAGCAGTTCATGAAGGACTGTCTCCCGTGAGAGGGACTCCATGCTGGAGCAGGGGAACGATGAGAGGAGTCCTCCCCCTGAGGATGAAGAAGCGGCAGAAACACCGTGTGCTGAACTGACAACAACCCCCACTCCCTGTCCCCCTGTGCCGCTGAGGGGGGGAAGGTTGAAGCCAGGAGTGAAGTTGAGCCCGGGAAGATGGGAGGGGTGGGGGGAGGTGTTTTAAGAGTTGATTTTATTTTCTCATTCCTCTACTCTGTTTTGCCTAGTAATAAATTAGATGAATTCCCTCTCTAAGTTCAGTCTGTTTTGCTCATGACGATAATTAGTGAGTGATCTCTCCCTGTCCTTATCTCGACCCGCAAGCATTTCGTTATACCTTTTCTCCCCTGTTTAGTGAACGAGGGGAGTGAGAGAGTGGCTCTGGTGGGCACCTGGCCCCCAGCCAGGGTCAACGCACCACAGAAGCCTAGAAAAAAAGATCAGGAAAGAAAGAAAGAAAATGAAAGAAGCTTCTGAAGTGAAAACGGGATGTTCAGAGGTTTTTTTTGAGAGAAGTGTGACTTGGCAAAGAGAGCACAAGGCAAAGAGAACACTCAGAAAACAGACTGGGCTGCAAAACAATAAAAAAAGACTTGAAGACATTCTAGAATTCCCAGAATATGGGGGGTGTGGGGGGGAATGTGTATATATATGTCAGTACCACCTAATTCTAAGGACAGAGATGTCTATGTTCTAGGTTGACAGATATTTGGTTTGTTCACATCCTGGGTCTTAACGGGCAACAGTAACATCATTTTTAAAAGCAGTAAAAGTATTACTGACTGCGACCGGAAGCCCTAATCTCACTCTGACTTCAGAGTTTTCCAAGATATAAGTTAAAGATGACAGTGATGCAGTTTAAAATTTTAATTTATTTGTAATAAGTGCTTTGGGAAGTTTGTAATATTTGTTGTGTTGACATCTCCATGTGAAATCAATGGACATGTTACCAGTGTTGTAAAAAAGTCAAAATGAATAAATCTTTTACCAACCGTGTTGCTAAAGTTAAATCACCAATGGAAAAATTGATGTTTGTGTTACTTTTCAATGGTTTACAGTGATTGCTCTAAACTACTACATTAATTTGGTGGCATTGTATAATAAACTCTGTTCTACAGTTGTTTTTTTACGATAATCTAAGAAAACATCCGTGCAACACTGCAGACCAGTTCATCCTGCATAACCTTTACAAATGTCTTCTGGCAAAACTGGAAATGTTTTCATATGAAAGCCATTGGATTTGTTTTCTGTGAAGATAGCAGGGATGCAGTGGTTAAGATATAGTTCTAAATTAAAAAAAAAAAGTTTCTTTTTCTCGTACAATCCTATTATATGACTTTGACTAAAACATGTAAATCTACTTTTTTAAGTGATATGGGATGCAATTCAGAATGCCTACTAGCAAATTTTCAGCAAGGAAAAAAAACAAAAACAAAAACAAAAAAGAGGCATCAGAAATAAACATATATAAAAAATTGCATTAGTGTCTCAGAATTGTTTTTCTTTCCAGACAGGAATTATGATGCTTATTTTGTATTTATAACTGAAGCTCTGGAGTGTTATAAATGCAAACAGCAATATGTAAGTTCACGAAATATTAATTTTCACCAACGTCTTTTTCAAAAAATAAAATAGAGCTTACTCATTTTCATTTGTTCAAGAACCAGTTCTAGACATTAATTTGATTTATATTGTACAAATGCTTGCTATAAGTTCCAGCTTAGAAAATATTATCTCTATACTAAGTGAATTGAGCAAAGAAGTATTACAATGGCCATCTTATTGCCAGACATTGGTTCATATTTAATCAAACAGACTTGTCATCTGCAAAAGAAAGAAATTTCAGTACAGCTTTTAAAAACATACATAAGAATGTATCAGTAGCTGAAATTACAGATCTTTTAAAACTATTAACATTTTGCAAAGTTTGACCTTATAAAAGAAGAATTTAGGGTGCATTCTAAATATCCAGCTTTTATTTCTTATGTATGTTAACGAGCATTACTAAGGTTGCTGTGGTAACTTGTCAGTTTTTCCTTAATAGTCATGTAAAGCTTTCATTAATGGCCAGCATGAATTAGACCTTCCCGTGGGCAACTTGAACTCAAGTATGGACTTTTATTAAGGGGTTTTTAATTGAATGAACAATTTTAATTTTTTGAAGAAGAATAGTTCTTTTTCTTCACATTCCCCCATTTAGCTACTCTGATCCTGAGGTGGTACTTAAGGGCATAATTAGTAAACATTTGGGGCTAATGCCCAAATATTAGATTCAAAGCCATGATTATATTTTCCTTTTTATCTAAGTTTTAATTTTGCTTTCATGGTCATGAAGACTGAGAGAGACATTTAAATCTCGAACTTTTTCAGAAATATGATGATTTAAAAAAAAAAAATCATATGTTTTAACAACAAAAATTGAAGGCATCCTCGTACAAAACTCAGAACTCTATGGTACCTGAATAAGATTGTGTTCAACTGTTGTTATGATGATAATGAATTTATTTGTAAAGTATATCAAGCTGATGAATAAAATCTCTGTTTCTGCTTTCAACAATACCTTATGTCAGCCTCCTTTCTGATCATTGCAAACTACAATCTATAGCACAGTAGCTGAGAATCAGTAGGAGGAAAAATATATCAGGAAAAAGAGTATATAAAAAATAAGCCACCAAAACTATCTTCCTTATACTTCCTGGTAATTTCAAGAATAGCAGAACCAAATAAGTCCATTCATCGGTGTATTTGCATCTCAAAGCAGAGAACCCACTCCGTAAAGATATAATTGAAAACAATAATAGCAGTAATAGAAAATATTTCTGTTATGCTTGTCTAGTCAAAATACTATGAAAACATTAGCTGCACCAATGACTTCTCAGCACCACTGATAAACCAACAAGTACATGCTGTTTGTGGTAATGGCGAGACAGAGGCAAAGTTGAAATAGCCAAGGGTATATTTCACATAAGTGATGGAGACAAAAGTTCATAGCAGTTAATCCTATATTCAGCCCATTAAACTGTGGAAGAATACAAAACTATTGATGAACATGGTAAGAAGTGATAGCATTTCCTGACTCAAAAATAAACAAACTAGTTTGGTTTAGTACGTTCTGTATAGTTGATGTCATTATCTGTGAAATGAGAGAAAAAATGATTTTGTTTAGGCTACTAAGAAAGATCTAGTGTTTTGTGAAAGAGATTTTATGGCCAGGACACATCTGAACTCTGATTTAACATAAATTGCATCTAATTGTGCAGAAGTTTCCTCTGAAGTTTCTGTTGAATACCATAGCTTTCACTTCCTGCAATAAAATACAGTATATCGTTCCTATGTGCTACTAAGAGAGCTGTGACACTGCTGTTCTTTCTGCTATGCCACCCCCACCAAATCCAGATGAAATTATTACCATGGAAGTCTAACGATCCCTGTTTATCTACCTACTTATCTATTTTTGCCACACGAGAGCACTGAAGTTGTGTAATTAATATCTGTAAGGTCTTTTGAGGAACTTCAATAAAAGTCTTAGAATAAATATTCTTATTTTTATCAGGCTGTTATAGCCTATAAGCACCATTTATTACACCTTTTATGAGGACAGTACACGGCTTGACACTGGTGGACCTTAATCCTTACCAACTTCTTTAAATTCAGTGACATGTTGTATGAGGAAAACTGAAGGCATTGGATTTAAATTTCCCAAAGGTCAATATTGCAAGTCTTATACCTTACTGGAAAAATTGTGATTATCTTTTTCAGCTTATCTTGTAGCATAAATTTAAGAAACACAATTCCTTACTTCTTCCTAATAAATAAGAAGACAGCTTTCCTGAGGAGGATTCAACTGGAGAGCTTTCCTAGAGATGAGTGACACATGAGGAAATTCACAGCTTCACAAGAGTTAGCTGTGGGTAGTGTGTAAAGGCAGAAGGCACCCTGGCATGGGGTGGAGGAGAAAAGAGAAGGAAGACGAAGAAAGGAAGGAATTGGGATATTCTACAAATTCAGAGAGTATTTTGAGTATCTTGAGAGTCTCCATGTGCCACTTAGACACTCAAGAACATCCATTTATTCCACTATATTATCTGCACATGTCCTCATGCTTATATAGCTTCCTATTAAGTCAGTGGACTTCTAAATATTGACATAGAAATATATATATATATCTATAATTCAAAGGTAAATTATAGCCTTTATTTTCAAATTGCTTGGGCATAACATCATAAATATTGTTTATAGCGTTATTTCTTTGAAAGTCATCTCATCAGCTTCTGCCTATTCTTACTGTAGCTTATTCAAGTCTAACCTTTCCTTGAAATCTCATTTTAAAATAATGTTTGTATTAATGCCCTATTAATAGCCTGTCATTTAAAATAAGTTTAAATGATTAAAAAGTAAGACCAAGCTTAAGCCATTGTTCTGAAAAATGTTTCATTTATTGCATTCCTTGTGGCTATTTAAGTTAAAAATTGTATAGTTAGAGGGTAAATTGCGAATACAGTAGTCTGTTTTATCATTATGATGAAAACCATACCAAAATTTGCAATATAAATTAAACTTTCCCTGGGACTTCTGACTTCTGATGCAAAGGTTGCTTTTATAGATGTTTCTTCAAAGCTCTATAATACAGTAAATGCCTGTGACTTTTACAGGATATATGGTCACTGCACCTTCATCATGTTGTTTAGGAACTCTGAAACTGGATGCAGACTCTTTAGTACACTAAGAAAACTGCTCAATATGCAGAGGTTTGAGTCACATGATTTCTATTAATTTTAATGGGAGTTACATGGATAAATCTGTGTGCTGAAATTCATGAGAAGTTAATGTCAATAGAATTTACTGTTCCCAGCTTTGCTCTCTGAACCTTTGTGCCTGGCTACCTGCACCTCTGTAAAGGTCCTGGGGCGAAGGAGAGGACGGAGCAGTATAAAGTGATTAAAGCAAAGGCATTCAGGGTTTAAGACGTCTATGGTATGTGTTCAAAGGTAGGAAATAAGTAATCAATATTCAATGCGAGAAAAGGTAGTTTTGAAATTATACTCTCCTTAAAATCTCCTTTGAAAGCATAATCTCCTTAATCATAGCTTGTTTTGCACAAGACATAACTTTTTTTTTTAATCGTGTAAGAAATATGTATTCATATTGAAGTCGGACACTTCAGTGAAGTGTATCAAATAGATGCTCGTTTATACAATAAACAACACAAAAATACTCAGAGGTGGTACTTAGAGTTTAACTTACATGTATAAATATAGTTGCTGTGAGTTTCAAACTGAAACAGATTCACACAGAACCCATTTGGTATGCCTAAAAAATGTGAGGGAAGAAAAAAAAAAAAAGACAATGGGTATGAATAAAACCAGCATACAGTATGAAATAAAGATCAAAATATTTTTTTTAATCTTACTCAGATCTTAGCCTATTGACTCAAACTGTGAACATCTAATATGCTTTGAGAGCTGTTCAGCACTGCCAAATATACCATCCAAGTACACTTTTTTGGCAGGATTGTATGCAGCTTGTATTTATTAGATAGGCAGCTATTTGAGTTGATTAGCTACAAACATTTCATGAAAAAGAAATAATTGCTCATTCACTATAAATACATGTAGTTTTCTTCACCACTTGCTGACTCAGCTTCACTTGTGGTCTGAAGGATGAAGTCATATGGGTTTTTCATATTCTTGTTTTAATTTGTAACGTTGGGAGGAATAAGAGTGGCAGTCTGTTATAGCTTACCCTTGTTCTGTTGCACCGCTCCCGAGGACAGGGGCTAGAGAATCCCTCTGCTGCCTAGCAGAGCAAAGAAGTCACCAACAGACTGTCTTCTCGAGAGTTAGGGAAGGAGGAAACAGCAATGATACCCAGTATATTGACTACACAGCTGGCAAACAACTTAAGGACCAGTGCCAACTTGTACGAGTAAACCTGCACCCAGATCAGGACTTAGCAGAGACTGGGGAGTGGGTTGGCTTCTTGGCTATGTCTCCCCAAGCAGCCTATGGAAACTGAGCTCATCAGAGCTTTTTCCTGATTTTTTAATCCAGCAGAACTGAATGTGGACTTGTGGAGAGCTCTTTGAATGCTGGGCATCTCCAAGAAGCAGAAATTACAACTGACATAACTTTTTACTGGAGCGGTTAAAAGATCATGGTCCTGATTTTCATACTGACATTGGGACCATAACTGTTTTACTGGTTTCTTTTTCAGCTCACTAATATTCCCAGGTAGCGTTCTGATCTGGGATATAGTTAGAACACAGTCATGGCCTGGAAGTAATGAGAAGGAAATAGAGAATGACTTGGCCCCCAGCACCTAGCTAATGAGTCCATCCTTCCAACAATCTTTCTCTTTACAGGGGGAAGTTTAGTTTTATTACTGCCCCTTTTGCTTCTTCAGGATATACACTTGGAAGGGTTCCTACTTCAACTCTTCTGGCTGCCCTCCATGCTTCTTAAAAATAATAATTACAGACCTTGTTCTCCTCTTGATAGACTCTGAATACCACTTGAGTGTGAATAGCTTGATACACACATTGCTTTCTTTAAGATCCTATTGGATTTTTGACACAACAGCTTATAGTAACACTACTTCATATGAAAGGCTATTGAAAACAACTGGCAGGAACCTGGGGAGACAAGAGCTACGCGCTTGGAGAAAATGCCAGTTACGTAGATTTAGAGGGATTGGCACTGTCACAGTACCAGCCACGGTGAAAGAATTATTGCAATTCACAGTTGAAGAAAGAACATACTCAGAAATAGAATTACACGTGTAATAGATTGCATCAGGCATGTAGGAGAAAACCAAACATATCAAACTCTGAAGCCATCTAATGCCATGTGAAAAATGTGACTTGATATAAAGTTTGTCCTTGTTGTGTGCCAAAACACAGTTACTTAGAAAGCTATCCTCATTTCCGTACTTTCAGAGAACTCCTTTCAGATAAATATTTAATAGTATAGACTTTGCTATAATTAACAGATTAAAATGTGCAGAATTTGCTGAAGAGGATTTCATGGAATAAGGTCAAATAATAGCAAATGTCAATGCATGTCACCCATGCACGTGCTTAATTTGGGATCTGCTGAAGGAAAAGCATACGTGGAGAACAAAACAAGGTACCCTTGATATTTAACAGTACAGTTGCTGTCGGCAGGATGTTTGGAAGATAATAGAAGTAACCCTTAACCCAAAATAACATTTTGCAAGTAGTGTGAGCTCTGAAATTGTGTATATATACATTTGGTAATAAAGTTTTGGAAGACGATGTATAACTTGTATCAACCATGCAGAAGCAACCTAGGTATAAAAAGAATTCAAAAGTACAAACAGCTGAGTACCAGCAAAAAAAAAGACGGATTACAAAAATCAAAAAGAGCTGGGAGGAGGACATTAAAGGAAAGAACAGAGCTTAACCTCTGTTGATGTGCCACAGAATAATCTGGCCTGGGCAAGCATGGTTGGATTTTTAAAAGACCATTTTTTATGAATGACTCAAAATAGCTCTTGCTGTTAAGTGAGGTAGGACATCGCAGCACAAAGTTTATCTGCAACTGACTGCTCTTGCTTTCACTGCCTAGTGGAAACTGCTGCATATCTCCTCTCCAGTGACACACAGCAACAACTGGCAAATGTTTATGCACAGGCAGTCAGATACTGTTAACTAGGATTGTTAAACTGGAAAAACTTAGCTTATATGGCAGTCGGTATGATATCCAGCTACTGCACAAGCAAGTCATTAGCACTGTATTTTAACAAAATGAGATTGTAATTAGGTGCCTTTGATTCTAAAGGCAAAATGAGTTGCACATTTCTGGCTGCCGTTCCCAAAGCGTGACATCAGAGTAATCAGCCATAGACTGTCGTTCTCTGCTCACCCCACATTTTTACTCCATTAGTAACTCGCAACTAGTCCCTGGGCAAAAGGAGATTCTCAGTCATCAGTGTGCAATAAATATCTCTGCCAGGGTTGATAAGATTTCTCAGACACGTATAGTACTTTTTGCTTCGTTCCTGTTTTTCAATTGCACAAGCTGTCTCTGTGTTGAAGTTGGGTCTGGATCACTGTTGACTTGCGGCTGCTTTGCCTCAGTAGGAATTAACAGTGTTCCTTTGTGCTAGCTGTCCTGAATGGAACAGGACCGCCAGAATAGCTTTCTTTCACTCCACAATGTGGGAAGACTGTCCAGAATGCCCCCGTGAACCCCGATTCCCACCTGTTGCAGTGACCCTGTGGGTCATTGGTTGCAGACAAATAGAGTAACTTGCTTCCCTGCGCTGGGCTGTGGCCAGCGCAGCCTGGCTGGAGACTGGGAAACCCTACAGTCCTGTAGTTTAGTTTAAAGTTACCTGTAGCTCTTTCTCTTGGGATCTGCACATAGCCTTGCTAGCCCATTGACTTCAGCAAGAACTGTGTGCTTCGAATAATTACAGAATTGGGTCCAGAATCTGGAACTACACATCTCAAAATGGAGATTAATGACTACATTCAAGAGCTATTCCCCAAAATACGTGGTATTACCATAGGACGTTGCAAATGATGTGTGAAATGAGACACCTCTGCCGATTGGCAGTGCACAAAGAGGATAAAGAGAATGACATGTAATTATTACTGTGCTATTAGCTGTGATATTCAACCTATACAAAAACAGAAAAGTCCAATAAATCCAAAAGCCTTAGATTTGTTTAAAAAAGAATAAACTGCTTGGAAACTTCTTTTTAACAAACTTCACCAGAACTTTCTTCTGGAAGGGACAAGGGTCCAAAACAAAGAAAGGGAGATATTTTAAATTAGTCTCCTCCTCTCAGATCTCATCCCCTTCTTCCCCTTTACTTGGAAAAACTTGGAAAAACCCAAATACCTTTCAAGCACATTACCAAATTCCCTTAAATACTGAGGAGTGGGAAGGAGGGGAGCTATGACATTAATAAAGTTTTGAGAGTATTGTGGATGTACATTTATCTGTCAACGTAACAGATGCAATGCTATCTCTTTTACAGACAGAAATGAATACAAGGTATGTTTGCCAAAGCACAGATTAATAATTAGTTAAGAACCTTTTTTCCAATTTTATGAATTTTATGTTTTGTGGCAAATTGTAGAGTATACGTGACCCAGTCTGAGAGATAAACTGTTAGCAAAATGTGTTAAAAACAACTGAAGAAAGCGCATGCACCAGTGTCTGGCATCAGTTCTGTTAGCTTCCCAAAGGCAATTTCAATAAATTCAGAAAGCCCCTACACATTTTTAGATAGATATGTCAGGCAAATCAGAATCCCTCCAGTTCTGAAACACGAACAGTATTATTTATATATGAAATGTTTTGAAAATGTGAAATGAAGTTACATGTGCAGAGAAAATTGAAGAATATTAATCCTGGGAGTTTTCGTTGCTACATGGTCAACCAATTTTTTTCACCTGTCTATGGGGTGCTTATCTATCATCTGTTCATTTAATTGATAAATGCATAATGGAAGTTTGTAATGCTGCATGATATTTTTAATGAGGAAAAAATATCTACTACATAGCATCAATGTTCAACAGATCATAAAAAGATATCTTAAAAAGAATATTATTATTGAATTTTTTCTAATGGCACCCAGCAGGGATCAGCACTAGGCCCAGTGCTATTCATTTTTCCCAGCAGTGATCTGGAGGTGCACGTAGAAATTACTGTGTTTAGGATCTGACAGAAAGATTACTTGAATAGTACATAATGATGAGACTAAGGAAGAGATCTCTTGACAAGCTAAACTCATTGAAACAATGAGAATTTTAGGATAAATTAATGCAAAGTTATTCATCAATACAAAGGAATTTCACCCCCCAAAAATGGGGTACAGTGTCTTGGAATGCCTTGACTCTGCAAGAATTTATGGGCCATAGTGGACCAGCAACTCAACGTGTGCTCCCACTGTGAAGCTGCATGTAATCCTTGAATCCTGATGCAATTGTTGGAATAATTCCCATAGATCTGCTGTCCATATTTTAATGGGAATGGTGGAAAAAAATGGAGAGTTCACAAAATTGCATTCAAAATTAATTTGAGAGCAGGAGAAAATTATTTGCTGTAAAAGTATAAACTCAATCTGTTTGATTATCAAAAAAGAGGGCTGAGGGTGACTTAATTAAAGTTTCTAGATCATGGGAGAAAATCCTCATGTGCAAAGACTCTTTATCTTGAAGGTACAATAACATAAGAACCACCCCACCCTCCGCACAACACCCCCCAAAATGGAAAAAAAAATCTGGAAGCTGAAGACTGACAAATAAGAAACAAAACCATTTTCTAATAATGAAAATAAATGTTGAAATAAATTGCCCAAATTTGAAGAACTCTTCCTATTGGTATATCTTCAAATCATGATACAAGTTAGAATTTCACCAAATATTAGCTGTTCTTTAGTTAAATAATAATTTTATTGGACTTGACACCCAATAAATCAAATAGATAAAATTTAAGGGTCTTCAACATACTAGCAAACTAGCTGATGTTCGATTTCAGAAATCCAAAGCAGAATAGAAATAAGAAGAAATAAAATAAAGAGAAATTAGAATGATCTATTCAAAATTCCATTGTCTGCAGATCTGAGATCTGACTTGGGGCTTTTATTATAGTTCTAAGTGAGGATCTCTGACTCTAGACCATATGCTCTGCTGTGGTATGTATTGCATAACTATGGAAAATGTCTTAATGTAGGTATTTTTCATTCGCATAAAATTGTCTGTAAGAATTTATATCCCAGCTGGTATGATGTTATACAGAAACAATATCATGTGTTGTTCTGCAAGTTGTGCATATGTTTGGTTTCTGAGGCCAAAAATCAGGATGTGGTTTGAAGAAAAGTGGGAGGAGTCAACTAGTAAAAGTGTTATACCATATGACAACGTAAAAAAAAAAAAAAAAAGGAGCATATCAGTTGGGAAAATATATAGCAGAAGCAGAGACTGCCTTTATTGCAATAACTAGTGATCTGCTGTGCACATGTGCACATTCACATACCACTGGAGTTTTAAAAGAATAGCGTTGCAACCTGTTGTTTGCATAGTCTAAACATCCGTAACAATACAGCAAAACCATTTTTTTTTTGTGATGAAATCTGATACATTGTGCCAGTATAAATCACTCTGAATTTCAGAATATTAGAGGCAAACTAAAATATTAAGAACAAAAAATGGCTTCCATGTCTGGGACAGGAGACAGGATGGTCATGTCACACAGTACAGAGGTCCGCTTGTAGACTTGCTGTTGATTTAGGAGAGGCTCCTGAGTAATTATCTGCTAGAGGGTAATGGTCTGTAGGTCACCTTAGTGGATTTTAAAGGTATCAGAATGTTAAGACTCATGACCTGGAAAGTGCCCAACTTGTAAATGGTTTAACATACCTCTTCTTCAGGTGAGTCATGCATCTGCTTAAGTCTGAAAATATTTTACTGCCAGACCTAATACAGCCAAGTGGAAACATATTTTTTGATCCCTACGTTAACGTACTAGGTCTCCCTAAGTATTTAACTTGGGTTAGAGATTCACAGTGGAGTGAAAGTAAACAGCTTCAATCTCAGTAAGTACATATAATATACAAATTTAAAAAAATAATACATTGTAAATAGCTTCAAAAGTAGTTGTATATACGTCTACTCTTGATACTTAAGCCAGTTGAAATAGTAGGAAAAATAGGTTTCTTGGTGAAATTACAGCATTTGTAGCTCCCTGTTTGTTCCTTACATTAATTTTTTGAAGTGTGTTGAAATTTTCAGACTCCATATGCACATATTTAGTCACATTAATTTCTCTAGTGTGTTCAATCAAGTTTTCAGTAGTTATTTTTTAATTCCATGTTTTCTGACTGTATGATTAATGTAAGTAAATAAGTAATCACCAGATGGAATGAAATTCTGCTTCCTGAACTTACGTAAGTACTGCAATTAAAGTAACTTGAAATAGCAACATGAATAAACTATACACAAATTAGCCATTTTCACAATTAAAACATAAGCCCCAAAAATGTCCCTATATATTTAAATGACTCTGGATTTAATTAAAGACAAATAATAAATGAAAGGTTATTCTCAAGAGTTAATCTCTATTTTAATCTTTAATTTACCAACAATCCTAACACATCCCTTTGTATCATATCATAATTACGGGTTTTTTTAATTTTTAGTAGGGCCCAATACCTTTGGTGGCATCTGGTGAGCATGTGTCAGTGATATGACAGGAATTTCATACACCTGCGCTTCAGCTGTGAGCTGGTGCCTATCAATGGCAAAGCAGAAGGTAAGAGGCACCTTTGTCACTTCACTGATAATCTAAACAGCAAAATGTTACATTCCTAATTTTGATGGTCTGATAAACAATTTTGATTCTGTATTTGATTAGTTAATTGTCTTTCCTACCCTAAATGTTGAAAGTTTCAAATAGGAATGACTTTTTTTTTAACGTTTCTGACCTTATAAACTAGGACCTGTGTTCCAGGCCAGAACACATTTCAAGGCTGGTTGCGAGAGCATAGCTTAGGATATGCAAGAGAGGAAACCTCAGGTGCTCACAGTCCTCTTCATAGCTCTGCAGTGACATCCAGCCACTCGTCATTCTGGCAATGATGTCACACGTCCTAGGACAGCCCTGAGATCGCCTCTTGCTAAGACCGATGGGTTAAGCAAACCGGGCTGTTGGCAGACCCAACGGCGCAGTCTTGAGCAGAGCTAAAGGCTGGCAACACGGAGCGGAGGTCAGGAGACACACTACTGTCAGAGTAGACATCATCAGTACTGCCAGTATAATCTGTGGAGAGACTCTTTGCTTGTTGTATTTTACTTATTTATGTAAGTTTTCTACAAGTTCCACTAATTTCCTGCTAATTTCTTTTCATGTAGCACGAAATATGTACAGCCATATGGCGACTGTTCTGTCACCAAAATTCTCTACAGGAGATTCACAACAATCCAAGTCTTTTTTTGTCTTGTTCTTTCGAGAAATACTAATGAAATCAGCCTGCTTATTTAATGTGAAAAGCCATGGATTTACATATTACCTTTCATACCATGGTATGAACAATCTGAACTGGTCTAAAGGTAAGGGGTCTTCCACTGAGATCTTTTAACAAAGAGCCTTGAGATGTTAGCCAGACAAAGATGTCCCTGAAAGCTTAGTAGCTGAAATGTGAAACATGCCATGCTAATGCTAAGTATGTTTTTGTGAGGATGACAGAATTCTGCTGATCATGGGATCTCCTAAAGGAGGCTTTTTTATTTACAGCAACCCTCTCTTCTATCAGTTTCCAAAGACCTGCATATTCCAGAGATGATACCAAAAATCAGTCCATTAAATAGTTAAAAGGAAAAAAAAATCAAAACCAAAAAAACCCAAAAAAACCCAACCCCTCAAAAAAAAATCAACAAAAAAACACGCCACAAAAACTTAAAGTTGCCACCGCTGCCTTGAGGAAGCAACTCTTTCAGGATCTGTAGCCCAAATTGTCTTTTATCTCAAAAGCATGAGGTCCAACAGGCAATTTTTAAGTACACTATGAAACGCTTTTCTGTTGCACTGTGAAACATCTAAAGATTACACAACACTAGACAGAAGTGGGCATTATTTTCTTCTATTTACAGATAGGGCAACTAGGAGAGATTAAATGCCCTACACACTTCTGCAACCGCAGCAAAGAACAGCCCCTGGAACAAGTCATTCAATCTGCCCTAAACACTGTGTCAGATAACTCTATTTTTTCCCTGCCTGAAGATTTTCTTCATTATGAAATACCTTTTTTTTCTCTCAGTTCCAATTATTTTTTAAGTAAATTAAGCAATTTCTTTAGTTTTTTCTTTTTATGGTATCCTTATTGTTTCTGAGATACTCTTGCAATTTGGAAAAATAAATACCTTTCCAGGCTGCATTTACTCATTTCTGATGAATAACCTTGACTTCTTAGTGCTTCCTCTGTGAATGGAAAAAAAGTCATTTACTTGTGCTCTCTTTTAACATTTACATTCACACATCTTGGTACACAGCATTCTTACTGATGACAATACGTTTCTGGAAATTGTCTGATTGTCATTAGTACAGTTGCCATTGTACTAATTGTCACTAAATTCAAGGGTCTGATTCAGGAAAACATGTCTAAAACAGAAATAAAAACATTGCAACATTAAAAGACGTATTTAAACATTTGCCTAAATTCATAACCAAAGGAATATAAAAATGTTGAGTTGGAAGTGTGATAAAATGGTACATGAGCAGTCAATAATTTTCCTTACAAAATAAATTCTTAAATCCTAACAAATTAAAAGACCTTCTGCTTCAGTTTATAACAATCTTAAGAAGGGTCAAAGATTTGTCTTGCAATCTCCGACAGTCTTTTAAGCAGTCATTCATTGTAAGCAATGACAGAAACATCCCATCTTCCACGTTCCTCTGGTAGGACAAAAATCAGATGATACAATAAAAAAGAAACTAAACAAAATGAAAACAATAAGATTTTTCTGCCCCAAACAATGTCCCATTTCTTTATAGAGCTTTTGGAAACCTTAATGGTTTAAAGCAGTGAGTAACAGAGAGTGACCTCCGAACAGCAGGTTCTGGGATTTAGACATGTAAATAATTTTTTCTCTTCCAACTTGAAAATGAAGGCTACAGTTTGCTCTGCCACCACTCATGGGGCTTTGTCTGATGACACAGATGTAGAAGCTTTGAGTAAAATGGAAATGTCAGTTGCCAGAAGCATAACCGTGAGCAAATCCTGGTAAGCGAGGTCTCTCGTCCCGTCGCAGGTCACCAGCTCCTTTCTGTACCTTGCCTAATGGCGGGGGCTGCTTCAGCGCTGCTGTCACTGTGCTGAATCTTGAGCTGGCAATATGACTTGCAAGCCTTGTTCACGTGATTACAGGCAAAAGAAGCTTTGAAGCACACAGCCTGTTAAATTCCGGTAAATAAGGTACTGCATGTTTTAGAAGGAGCTTCTTATTGCACAGTTCACAATTAACATGCCCGTTTCAGCATTAAAAAGGTACCTAGGAAAAGAAAACGCGTGTATAAGTGCAAAAAATATCAGAATAGAGCACTTAGACTGAATAATTAATACCATTTTATGTTATGCAACCATATCTTTTAATCATCAAAGATGACTAAGGCTACAAATTCATGTTTATTGACAACGATGAATTTCTTAATTCACTATTTAAAATGGATTTTTATGGCCATTCTTAATAACCAAGAGGCAAAAATCTATTGCACTGCATAGATATGCTGAAGATACAAGTGAAATGACCAAGAATACTCTCTTAACTCCCTAGGCAAAAAGGCAATAGAACTGTTATTGAGGCAGAACAACGAAAAAACTAACCTATTCTCTCAGTGTGTCTACCATCTTTAAATATAAGTAAAAGCACCAGTTAGTCTAAAAAAACCCCAAAGTTAACAAATTTGCCATGCTCACAACACACGAGTTTGCATTATGAGTTTACATAACTAATGATCATCATAGGTCCACTACATAACGCTGATTTCAGCAGAAGTACTACCAGGAAACATGTTTTATACCAAAACATCACATTTTCTTATCTCGTCTTTACAAGTGAGGACACTTCTTACTGCTTCACATGGTTCTATTTCCTCTCAATTTTCTTCATGTTCTTACATATTTAATACACTACTGAAAAATGTTTTAATCCAAATAATCCAGCTTCCCTTCAAAAACTGTTTTCAGTAGTGTACTTAATAGTCTAAACAAAAATATAGCCCCAAATATTTTGCTATCTTGAGGCATGTAATAGTTCTATGCAACAATGAGCTTCATATCTCTTCCTATTCTACTGCAGTTGCACCATGAAGTTTACTTAATATTTAAAATAATAATAATAATAAAGTTGTATCATGATTCTGCAGTAAATACAGTATCTTTTTGTATTTCTGCATTGGCATGAGGGAGTGCTTCATATTCTTATAGCTTACCTATGCTTTCTGACCATAACTGTGCTAGCTGCAAAGCAAGCAGTCTCCATCTCTCCTGGCTAAATGTCACCCCTCAGATGGAGGTTACTGCTCCTTCAGAGCTGCCAGTGAAGCTGCTCATGTAGTCACTCTCTAAGCCAATTCAATCAGGGTGGAACCTACTAATTTAAGTAGTAACTCAGCAAAGAGACTGGGGGTTGCACTCATGAGTAGCTCAGGGAATGCAAATTTTGGTACCAAGAAAAGTAGCCAGAAGCTTAGGGCAAGATGAAAATTGTAATTTTTAGCTACCACAGATACAGTTGGAAAAAACCATATTAGCAAGGATCAAATTAAAGTGAGTTGTATTTTGCTTTCGTAGCACTGTTTCACAAATAGATGATTATATATTTGAAAAGTGACTAGCATCACTAAGGTAATGGCCAACTAGTAATAAGAACTTCACAGGGTAACTTAATCCAGTGTAAAGTGACTTGAGATCAGAATATGTCTCAGGATGATTTCCACAGTGATTATTTGAAAGGAACTCCAAATAAAATACACTAAAAAGTCCATTCTCTAAATATTCCCAAAAGAATTTCTGACTGTGAAAGATGGAGAATTTTAAGGAATAATAACTAACTTTCTGTGAAACAAAAAGGAAACTCCTATTTTATGGGGTTTATAATTGCGCTGGATAGACTCCATTCATAATTGGAGTCTATAATGTAAATTCATAATTTATTTATTTAGAATTGAGTATGTAAAACTCTCTTAAGAGCAGTATGAAAATACCTTACAGGCCTCAACTTTTTCCTTTTTTGTTTCCATCACTCACTATAAAAATACTCCATGGAGATCTGCGTATTCCCAAATGGACTGACCGGGAAGAAATAAGTTTACAGTGAATCCACTTTTTCTTCTTCTTTCTTTTTTTTTACCCCTAAGTTATCCTGGATATTGCTCCCTATTTGGACCAGGCACACTTTTATTTAGTACTCTCTATACCTTATTCGCATCTGTCAACAAAAAATGCACATCGCAGTCACACACCAAGGCACAAGTCACAAAACTCACAGAAAAAGTAAAAGAAATGATATTTATATGTCATTTCTATAGTCAGGGGAGAAGAAGTGTCCCAGTCTCTCTTTCTAAAAATAATGCTTCATACAGGTGTCATCTCTGTATTTCACTGGAGTTATCAAAAGAAAAAAAGTTGTCATTTATGGAAGTTGCTTCCTGCTATTGGAATAAAATGATCTGCTTTAAATCACAGTTCAGTTCGTCCATACCTTTTTTCCATGAAAATCACTCTTAAATGTAGGGAAATGGCAAAAACCAGTTACATTAACCCACCGTCAACCTATCTAATCTACGCAAATAACACACATAAACTCTCTTCTGGTCATCTATTCCTATCAAAAATGGATTGAAAGTATTTACTATCTCTTAGAAAAAACAGAATGAAAAAGAACAAAACGAGCTACTCCTGCCACCCATAGCAATGATGAGCTGATAAATAACCTCACCATATTGTCTCGTCAGGCACATCTAATAGAGATGAAGAAGTCTCTAATTAGGGCATTAATTCCACACCACACTGCAGTTGCAATGCAACCTCCCTTTCACTGACAGGTGCAATACGTGGGTGCAAATTTCTTGGCATCAGCAATCTACTCTTTTGCATTTACATTGCTAAGCAACATCATTACTTTGATTGACTTATGTACAGTACTACACTTTCACCTCCTAGGTACAGAAAGAAAAGATTGATTCCGATTTCAGTTCCACAGCTTTACACAGATGTAGCTCCAATGAGTTAAGTGCACTTCCTCCTAATTTACAGTCACGGAAGAAAAATCATTTTCTTGATTACCCTCCTATTTAGAAGGCTCCAACTCTTTTGAATAAAATAAAGTTACGCTGGTCTAAAACTCACATGACAGTTAGGGGCATAGTTACATTTATTTTTCCACAAGAAGATGGCAGCTGTCCTCAAAGTGTAATGCAAGTTAACTAGGAAAAGGTGATTGACTGATGCTGAGGTTAATTGCTTGTTGGCATGCTAGAAAGCCTATGCTAACAAGTGCTGCTTATAACTAACGAGTGCCAATTATTTCCTTATATTCTAGTACACATTATATTATGCTAGGCACCATCCAAACATCCAGAAAGATCCAGGCATCCCTGCCCTGATCTGATGAGTTAATGATTTAAGAAAACTGTGCTAGCTGCTGACGAAAATGGCTCAATGCACGTTCTTTATCACAGGTGTGCAACTCTTCATATAATACTGTAAGATAGGAAGCCTTTGGTAAAGTTATCAATGCGCTGAACATATGCTCGTGATGAAAGTGTGAATAGTTGTCTGATCACAAACTTTGTTTTCTCTGTTGCCAACCAGAAGCTTACACTAACAGATCCTGCTTACTATGTTGTTATTAGAAGTTGGGGAAATCTTTAAAAGTGGTGATATTTTAATCCTGTTTCCATATCTACATGTGGAAAAAAAAAAACATTTTCTATATATAATTGGTGAGCAAGTGTACCTATGAGCCTGACAAAACTTCCCACCTAATAGGTAGATTATTATGTAAAATATTGCCTAATATTTGTATAATGCATTCACCTGGCTTGAAAATATGCTGACAGAACTAGAATGCATATCATCATCCATTGTTAAATTGATATTAAATTCATAATTTTGTTCCTGAAACATCAGTAAATACCAATTTTAATTGCATTAATAAAAAGTGAATTATGAAAGTAGAATTGTACTGACTAATACAGATTTTCACTATGATAATAATGATTTAAAATAAGATTAAAAAGTAACAGCTCCTAAGGAAAGAGGAAGTTAATGTACCGAAAATAATAGTGCAAAGCCAGCCTGGCACCCCCCTCCCCGACAAGCCATCTACGTTGCATCAGTTGGAATCAAACAAGCAAAGTTGACCTGAGTAAGGAACTTGCCAGTCTTTCAGGCTTGCTGTGCAAGAAATCTTACAGTGCTTGGTAAAACGGCATGCCTTATCTGTTACTCCTTGGGTAATTTCAAAATAAGCATACGTAATAGAATCACATTAATTGTGAAAGTTGGGAATTATGGCACCCTCTTTCTCTTTCGTAACTGTGAAGACATAGAATGTGTCGAATACGTTGGAAGTCTGTTGAAAAAGGTAAAAAGTGCCTAAGCTACGGTTTGATCTTTCCTAGTCCTGCAGTGCAGAGAGTGTTTCAGCATACCGCTATCCCGAGAATTCAAAATAATACAACAGAACTTCTCTAACCATATGGCTTATTCAGTAGGCATGGGTGTTCAGAACAGGGTTGGGTGAGGTGACCATAAAAATTAAAACATTTAAGAAACTCTAAAAATGTAAATATAGTATTTGCAAATATTGCATCAGTATTCCTAGACCGGTTTAGAATAGATATGTATATCTCTGTACCCATCAAACACTTAATAAAAGATAGCTCCTCTAGGCAATTTGCAAACTATAGTTTCATCTAGATATATGTCAGTGTAAATCAGGAACCTTCAGTTCTCAGTTTTTCTAAACAAGTACGCCATAATCTTTCCTAGCCCTGTTTCCGTCAGACCCTCATAAATCTACTACATTGCTCTGTCTCCTCAGAATGCAGTCAAATTCACAAATATTTTAAAGGTATAGTGAAATACACATATAGCAAGTCTATCATCCTAGTAGGAGTTAGTAATTTCCTTCACCTGCAGTATATATTTCATTTTAACACATCTTTAATAGACACCAACTAATCATGTTTAAAGGCTACCTCTTTATTATTGCCCTTTATCCATAAACTGCTCTTTTCGCTGACCTTAATATATAAGGTGAAGATAGGCAATCGTTCCATATAAATGCTTACATATATGATTTTGATTTTAGAATATGTAAGGTAGAACTAGTTTGGCTGGACATAGCTAATATTTTCTTAATTTTCAAGTGCCATTGTTGAATATATATGGTTTTGTTCTAAATCGCCTAATACTCTCAGAATTACAGATGACCCTAAAATTCAATGCCTTCATTTTTTTTCTATATCCTGTATTTTATAAAAGAATAAAAACATAATGACATTTATAATTTCAGATCTTTTTAAGAATAAAGTACTACGTGAAATTTATAATATAAAAATTCCCTTTTCCTGGAATTACAGTTTTGTATTTATTGAATGCGTTCACAGGCTCCCTTAGGATGTGAAATGTATGGAAATATATGTGCATTACTAAAGAAAGAACTAAATTTATTCTTTCCCCACATCATGCTCTTCTTTGCAGTAGAGGTTTTTAATTCAACACAGAGCTAGAATGAGATGGAGCCAATTTCCTGGTCTATATGTGTGACAAATGCTAAAAGTGGCACAAGATTAACAAATTAGTTGATGTGTATATCTTTAAAGATTTTTTTACTATGTCCCAAATCAAAATGCATGCTTTATTTGAAATGAAGATTTCTTTAGAGTTAAGTATTAAACAGCAATCTTATATATTCCTGTAATATAATGATGGAATGATGGCACATATGACAACTAAAGAACAGCAACCTGAAAAAAATTGTATAAGAAGGTTTTTATGGCACATCACTGTAATAATAACAACTTTTAGTGCTATAAATTGTATATTTAGTGATTAAATCTGATATTTTAATGAGAAACTTGCTGTGGAAAAGTTAATTATTTCAGTGCACAAGTATTTCTTTTATACATGAATATTGACAATGTATTAACTACCAAAATATGAAATTCTTTCTTGTTAAGCCATGTGTCAGATGATAGAAGCTTTTTTTTAAAGTGAGTATGGAGAGATCTACAGTATAGACATGTGTGTCATTATAGAAAGGGTTTTTATGATGGTTTGAAATAAAAAGTATGGAACTTGACCTTTTTAGCTGACATAGTAATCACCTACTTGATGTAATCCAGATATCTAACACCAAACAATAAAAACATCTGTGACAACAAAACCATGTAAAGCTTGTGGAATTATTTAATTTTTTTAAAAAATTATAGCAATATTTAATAATCAGATAAGCCTGGATTGGTTCTTCTTACACAAAAACTTTTGCGCTTTGCAAATGCTAGTTTTAAAGGGCTATTAACTTAGACGTGAAAGCTTTTTAAGCTCTCATGCATATGTTTTGGAGTTACCTCATTCATTCTGCTTTTAGGACCTTGTCATAGTCCACCTGTTTTGCTTTTGCTTAAATTACATCAAAATAATAGCTTTCTTTAGAGAAAAAAAAAATCTTACATTTCTACTGACTGTATCCAAACATGATAATATGCTTAAAATTCAAGAGGAGCCATATTCAGGTTGCATGTCTCAGTCACCCAATCTCCCTTTCACATATCTGTTCATGTTGACAGACTATGTCATAATACATCAACAGAAAGATCAGCATAGAAGAACAAAAATTCATCGCCTGACAGCAAGAGGAAAACTGATTTCTACTATTAAATTAGCAAAAATATACCAATACTTCACTACCAATAAGGACACCACAGCTAAAAGCATTCACCATATTATAATTCTGAATGAGCATTGGGAATTTTTTGTTTCAATAATCTTTAAACACAAAAAAGGGGGGGGAAGAGGGTGGACTCAAGGATGTCTACATCTTTACAAGTAAAGAACTGATTTCTGCCAAACTATGCCGTTCTATTTTGGTTTTGTTAATATTGTAAATATTCATTCTAAACATTCATTTAATTAGAAAGCACTGAGCACTGTTTTTTGCAGTATTCATTTCTGACAGACTCCTTCTTACGAGGTCAAGGAGACGTGTGGAAAATGCTCTGTATCAATAGAGTGCATCAGCTTCTTTATAGCTGAGAATTTCCACTCATGTAAAAAGTGTTCTGACTCTCTCATTGCTAGATATAATTTTAATATACTATATTGAGCAGTGGTGTTTCACTAGGAATTTAACAATACCTGGAATAAATAATGTCTTTTGCAGCCTGAGGCAACATCTGCCACTTATGCATTAATTCTGCCCCTGTTTGAACACTCTACAACATATGCACTTCTCTTTTGTCTGTTATCCTAGAGTTGTGTTATTCCCAAATATTGACATCATCTACTTTTATCAGCACTAACTGCTCTGAAGCTTCCTAGTCTCATGCTCAGCTCTATTTCTTTCTATTGATTATCTTCCTCACTCCAGCAGGTAGCTAGCCAGCGAGGCTGTCCTGAGAAATAGCTTCCAATGACTTTATACGCACAATTTACACGGAATTGTTTAAAGAAGATATTAGCCTCAATACAAATCAGTGAACCTCATTTAGTCAATACTGCACAATTCAGCTGTTGGCACCCTGTCACATGTTAGTCTTTAAAGTCAACTACCATACCCAATCTGCACATTAGCCATAGTATTTAGTTTCATATTAAAATGAGGCTAGTTTTTCACTTTTCTTTTTGAAATCTATTCAATATACTTTTTACATCACCTCATTGAACCATATGATAGTAATATAATTTTAAGTATAAAAACCTGAGATTAAATGCTTGATTTTTGACAGTGTCCTTAAATATAATAAATTCAAAGGGAAATACTGTTAAGTTAAAATGGAGTGTTTTTCATTAAGTCCAATCAAATGGTAGACAACAAAGGATCTTTTATTTGAGAATATGAAGTGAAAATGAAAACCAGAAAACCTTTACTAAGAAGAGGTCTAGCTAAATTATGTTGGAAGGAGGTCTCCAGATTGAACCTGGGTGTTTCTTTTGCTAAAAATGAATTAAACTAAGATGCACTATGGGCGAATAACTTACAAAGAAGGAAAACTTGGTGCTTTATAAAGATGAAAACAGGGTCTAAATACAGTTAAGTTAGAATGAAAACTACAAAGAAAGATCAAATATTAAAAAAACCCCAAACTCTTACTGTAGCACCTAAACTATTCTTTTATCATCAGGACAAGGAAATTTGGGAATTATTTTTTTTTAGCCCTTTTGCATTCCATAGCAGGGCTCTAAAACCCTAGTTGGACATGTATATGAAAATAATCTTTCCTCTTAGCCTGCCAGACTATGATTTAAACTATGATTTAGACTACATCTAAAAGATAGGAGAAAAACAAAGTATATGTACTTATCCCTGAATCTGTTACTCGAGAAATAAGATAGCTCTTCTGTTGTTTTCAATCTGTACTAGACTCACATGTTTTAGTGTATTTAGCATATCCATGATGTTTATATGACAATTTCTATGTACATCCTTCGGCAGCAGGACAAAAATAGGTGTTGTTCCTAATTTTTGGAAGAAAAATGCTTGGGCTTGCTGTATTTGGCAAAGAAATGTTTACACCTTTCCTGTAACATGTTGCTCTTATAAAGCAAAAATGCATAGACAACCTGCAAGGATTCGTGGCTGTTATCTTTTGCAGAAGGAAGAAGGAAGAAAAAAAAAAAAAAAAAAGAGGTCTGGGAGTATAAAGGAAAAAAAAAAGAAGAAGAAAAATCCAAGACAACAAAAGAGAAATCCCTTCTTTATAATACGTGATCGATATTTTAGAAAATGCGAAAGGAAAAATGCAGAATCCTTTTTAAATCCTTATGAGCAGTCAGCTGGACTTACCCAGTACACATCTACATGCTTTCGAGGGAAGGTAAAAATTATGCAACTAGTTAGCCACCAGGAATATTGATATCGGGCAATAGGTTTTATTGCTAATATTGGTAATTTGAATATAAAAATAGAAGCATTTTGCATGACCTCTGCTCCCTGCTCTTTTCACTTTAAAGCTCAGTGAGTGGTAGCTGAGGTTCTGAACCCCAGGTAGGAGAGAGATGCTGAAAGATGACCGGACTAGCCTTCCTAATACACCTTCGTATGCACACACACACACAATCTCTCTGTCACTCACATACACACATTTATTGCAACCTGCCGCTCATAGAAAAGTCTTTTCCCTTCTCTAAGCTTCTACAAGGAACATTTCAGAAACCAAAGGACAAAAAAATGCACTGAGGACAGAAATAGCTGCATATTCAGGCAGCAAAAAGGCAGGTGTGGTATGGGAATTCTTAGTGTTTGTGTCCGCTGCTCTGTGTTTGCTGTTGAAGGATTTGAGGGTATTTTTCATGGATCTAAATATGTTTAGGATAAGTGCACTTGGAAAAAGAAATCTTTCAGATACTGTTTGGTCTATTTACTTGGGTAGGTCTGCTTATTTTAAAAAAAGAAAAAAGTTGTGCTGTCCTTCAGCTGCTGTCTTCTGTGCATGTACCTACCCATTAACCATCATTCTCTCCCAATTACATTAGCAATTACTGAAGTAGATGCAAATTCTTTTAGTTATTTATAATATATATTACATTGTGGGAAATTTTACAAAATGTTTATATGCATTCAGTACTTAAATATATAACAATTCTACTGTAATATTTCCTGTGAAAAGATAATATGAATGGATAGTATGAATCTACTGAAGTAGATTATTCAGTCATGTCTTACAAGGATTGATAGAATTGTTGTTGGAAATATAGTTAATTCAAAGATTATTTTTAAAAATTCCAGTCTTTTAAAGTTAACTCTGTGTTATGTACTACTATGTAACGAATGTTCTGGACAAGCAAGTGTAGCGCTATAGTAAATAAACACACGACAACCAATGCAGCATTTTTAGGAAGATATAGCATGTACAGTAAAACAACATATGCATTCTAAAAGTTTACAAAGTCAGGTTAACGTAGCTGTTTTCTTAAGGAATTAAAAATATCTTTAATGATTATTACCTGTGTATGCTTTCATTGTCACAGAAAAAAAAAAAAACACAAAATTTCTTACCATTGCTATCTATGCTCATTATCAGAGATACATGGATTTACTATGTGCTTAAGTTAAGCTATACTGATCACCTTTTCCATGCAGTCTTAAAATGATAACTGGGCTTGGAAAAAAAAAACCAAACACCACCACAAACAAACAACCAAAAAACCAAAAAACTAGGAAGTAGATTAGTACTATTTAATATTTAGGAGGAAGGACAACTTTTCTGCTTGAAACTTCAAAGTATTTGTAGCCCAAACAAATGTATTATTTTGTTTCTTTAATGCAGATATTTATACTTTCAGATCTCAGAAATTCTTTAAAATAGGTCCTTACACACAAAGATGCACATGAATAATTTACAGTCAAGTTTCCTTAGCTATTTATGTTGAGAATATACTATTAAAAATACCTAATGGGGAGAAAAGATTAATTAAATAACAATATTTTCCCCCAAAAAAAGCATCATTATTAAAATATGATTGTGTTATTTAGCAGTAGACATTGTTAGTTTCTCTGCTTGATTAGCTTTTGATTAATGCTCATAAATTTAAATTCAGACTTACTTAGCCCCTTTGATTTTTAGACAGATGTCAGTCAGCATTAGTGTATCAATTTTTCATCAGAAAATAGAGATGCATGTTAAAACCACTTTAACAAACATGGAGTCTCTACATGGGACCATATCATCAAATGCTAATTATATCCTTAAGATAAGCATTAACTGGAAAAAAAAAAAAACAAAAAAACCCCACAAACTGTTTACAGAGCATGTGAATCTCAACTGGACATGAAACTGCCTACTTTGCCTCACGCTTTCCTTCTTCCGTCTCACAGTTGTTTATGCAGTACATGGAAATATTATAAAACTATTAAAGATACTTTAATTAAAGATATTCTCCTGGCATGACTAGCTTGGGATAAATATGTCAGCATAACTGTCCAGGAACCAGTGGTTGTGTGCCAATTCATGTTGTACAGATTTAAAACCACGTATGTAGCATGGGGGGGGGGGGGTGTGTGTCTATGAGAGAGTTCATTCTCATGTTTGTATGTACCTCATTTCACCAGAACCGAGTGTGTCTGTGTGTGTGTGTGCGTGCGTGCGTGTAGGCTAGTGAGAAAAGGGAGAGTAAGGTCTGAGGGTGGAAATGAAGAGCCTTTTGGACAAGCCCTGCCTGAGAGAAGCCCTGCCCTCCAGTTTGAGAGAGGAGGGTGGGAAGGGGCACTGCAAGAAAGGTCCAGTACTGCAGCCCACTAAAGTCACTTGTAGTTAGCAAGTGTATTTTAAAGGAAAGTTTTAGATATACACTGCTGAAAGTCCTTTGAGCCATATTAAAGGGATCACAGCGCCACAAATCAGGCTTACTAATAAGACTACCTTTTGGGGTTTAAAGTTAAGTGGCAATCCAGATGCACCATTGCACTGGAATTCTAAAGATAATTCTAAAATGATGCTCAGCTGGTGTAATATGTTATTTTGTGTTCACAAGATGAAGTGGAATTTAAATTTTAAAAAAGGGAAAAGATTTTGAAGAGTTTTGAGGGAGGCCTATTTAGCTTCCACCTAATTTAAAAATTAGTCTTGGCTGTCTTCTCACTCCATCAGTCCTGGAATCAAAATTCCAAATCAGAATCTATTATTTTCTTACCCATGCTAAGCAGCGTTAAGTAGAGCGAAAGGCTTTTATTTACATTAAGGAACCAATCCTACAGTTTTCACACAGAAAAAACACCCTTTGGAGTCAATAGCAATTTACACAATTTATTTTGGTATGTACAAAGCCTAAAGACTGTAAGCCACAATGTATATTCAGTATTTACCATATTTCTACAACAAAAAACTTTCATTTTTCAGCATTACTGAATACCTTTCCTTATATTAGATTTCACTGCATTTCAGCAGCACACTAGAAGAGAGCACAACCTGCAGTGTCAGTGTTCCCTCTCTTCTCCCTCTTTCTTCTCCCCCTACCTCTCGCATATATCATTTTGATTTTAAATTTGCTGGAGCCTACAGAGCTTATAAATAGCTTTAAACTGTTGAACTGTTCACTAGTTTATTTGAACAGGAGACAGTGTTATTGAAACAAATCTAGTTAACAAGGTAATTAGCTTTTGCAATATTCTTCAGAAGGCTGGAGCCCAACAGTTCATCACTGCACTATACAAATACCAGGATGTAATGTTAACCCTACGCTTAAGAGTGGTTCTGTCAAAACTGACTGGTCACATTACCAGCAAAGGTATTGTTTTTCAAAAGTATCCAAGGGCCACCTAAAACTGATTAGTTAATAAGTGGAAGAATGAGAATATTTTCCAATAGTAACCCACTGTAAAAAATGTAGGCTACTGCTGGTGTTGAAAAGATGGGGCTGGAACCAAGAAAATCCTTTTTCTTGCTTCCACAAAAGGCTTTGGGCCTAATTATTTTTAAGTATAATCCAGCCAACATCTTCTCATGCTTAGCTGCACTGAGTGACACTATTTGTGATGCCCAGTCTGCTGAAACTGAGCAGGTTGCTGTCAGTTTAAAAATGACTATAATAAAAGTGACCATGAAGATGGATCTTGTGATTTTGCGTTTCTAATCAGTCATCTGTGAAGAACACTTTTGCTTTGATTCAGCAGACTGGTGACAGCCATGATTGATAGTGCATGAGGATGAAAAAAGGTTATTAACTGTCTTCCTATTAAACTCAATGTATTACCCCTCTAGGTGCATCTCATACTTTAACTTAAAGTACTTACTCAGGTAAGGTCAAGAATGAACTCTATAAACACAGTATCCATCCTGTTGTAGATGAACCAGGAACTCTAATGTTAAATTTTGAAAGTTCGGCATTAAGCCATATCTGAATCCTGCTGCCTTAATTACTGTGCCAATACCAAAAAACTGAGCAGAGCTTCCTATACATCTAAATATATAGCTAGACACAAACATTTTTGTGTGAAAAAGGGGCAGATCAATTGTTTCTGTGTGTCTGTACATACATGTAAGTATGTTTTTCTTACTGCAATAGTCCCAAAATAAAAGTTTGAATAATGTTATGTTAGCAAAAGAAATGTGGAATGGGGATATGAGGTGTCTGTGGGGCTAAAGTATAAATCTTACACAGAAAACAGCATTATACCTGCCGGTAGTTAACTTCATTATTAACTGGATCAGGTGTGATTTAATAATTTATGAAGGTTTCCTATTAAAAGAAAATCCAAATATTGTAGCATAAATGTAAAAATATCTATTTGTTGTCTTTCAGCATGTTTTAGTTTAAGTTTTTGTTACATTCTTTTTAGTGACGATTATCTCACCAATCAACACTCGCAACTATCTACTAAAAAAGAAAGGAAAATGGCACATCTATTCAGTTTTAAAATAATTATTTGGTAGAAATACTGATTCCTAGGGTACTGCTAATTTCTAAGGATGTCTCTGTGAAGAGATGATTTTAAAGGAGTTTAAGGATAAAAGAGTGGAATACTTTTCCTGCGTTCATTGTTATTGCTGACACCAGAAATTAACTGAAAGGGGAAAGCTGTCCGCATTGTGTACGCAGGTTAGCGTCTTTTTAGATTCACAAGTTTATTTTGGGAGTAAATATTAAAAAATCCTGGGATCACCTTTTTAGAATTAGGTGTTTTACAAACAACTTTTGATAATCAATAGTATATTAGGGGTTTTTAATTGATTTTATCTTTATGAATAAATTTCAGATGCTCTTTGAATTTCTTTATGCATATCTTACATTACAATCATTTTCTGTTAAAAATAAGTAGACCAAAAGATCAAAAATCCTATGATTCTAACTACAGTGTGCACACTGTTATCTGAAGGAATGTGCATACACACTTGTTTAAAATAAGCTCTTTCCACATCGTATACGAGACCTCTCTCAAAATACATATATTCCGTATTTGTCTTTCAGAGTATTAAAACGTACTTTTAAATTTTGTTTTATAATAGTCCTTCATTTCCTCTTTTAAATTATATCAAATATATTTCTGCACTCATTAATATAATTTCAGAGGGAAGCAAGAATATTATTGCAAGAGAGATCACTTTGGAGAAAGAAGGAAAAGTGACTATTCTATAATGTACTCTCATGCATAAAGTCTGCAACATAAGTATATATTTTAATTTTTTCAAGGTGTTGCTGAATTTCAGTAGTCCCTTTTATTTTTAAACAAATTTTTTAAAAAGCATTCATAGTGGGTTAAAATGAATTCAGAATAAATATAATCTACCAAATATGACGATTCTATCTCACAAGAAATGTTAAACAATCCTCTGTAAGATCTTTATTTCTGGAAAGTGTGTTCCTTTCAGGTGTGGACTTGGGAATAGGCACCAATTTTCCCTTCAGTAACATTTCTGCTTTATAATAAATTGCAATCCTGTTGTAGCCCCATGTGGATTTACAACTGGCAGGCTTTCTCTCTGACAATTTGGGGTCACTGTGGATATAGGTGAGCAATAATTTCAGGGGTGATGGAGATATTGACAGAATTTAACAGTCTAAGTTCCTGGGCAAATATTTGTAAAATGTACACTTCTACATTGGGTTTTAGTTAATAAGACTTCTGGATGATATTGTTTGCCTTGTTTGTGAATAGTATTTTGTCTGAAACTATCTAAAATATTCATTTCCATTTGTGCCTGTGTCGGTACTGCGAAACGTTTAAAATAAAAGCTATCATTCCTCCCTGAAGCACATTTAAGCAAAGCAGAAAGTTACAGCTATTAGAGGCTTAGTTCAAAAAACATATAGCATGCTTTTAGCAAACCGGGATTATATGAGCTAGGTGACAACATTTGTTTTGGGTAGCCTTATAGGTGCCTGGAACAGGTAAAGCCATTTTATCAGAGTTCACACCAAACGGAGGCCCTGACGGTAGAGAGAGTTTCTGACAATGGGCCAGATCTGCGGTTACTCACTCAAGAAGGGACTGGCAGGATCAGGCCCATTCTGTTCACTTCATACGTGTAACCTATAGAGAAAAAGTAAATCTAAACATAACTCCAGCCATACGTAAAACAGTGAAAATGTGTCGGTCAACATGGATGAAATTAATAAATTAGATTTCTTCCTCCAGCTTTGTAAAAAGCATCGTCACAAGAACAAAACAGAAGAACCCAAATAATGAAACAAAGGGCAGGGTAGGGCCATTTAACCTGGAACAATCATTTCCTCGGGTTAAGGTTTATTTAAAACCCAGAGCAGGCTTGAAACGTCAACTCTAGTGGTACCCTTTGAAATGTTTTTTTATTCCAGCGCTCACTACACACACGAAAAGCAAATCCTGCAATAAACTGCCGGCTAAGTGCATGTGGCCCAACCAGGACCATACAAAGGCGACACACATGGCATGTGTCACAGCCAACAGCACATGAGCGACTTCGCCGGGGGGATCCCTCATCTAGATCCCGCTCCAGACAGTCAGGGCGCGATAAGGAAAAAGGCCAAAGAAAGAAAGAAAGGGAAAAATAGAGGGGGGGGGAACAAAAAAAAAGAGGAAGACCCAGACCCCAAACCACACCTTCTGCCCCCCAGCCAAACGAGGGCAGGTACACCAGCTGGGAAAGCTGGCCTCCCCGCGGAGGGGATGCTGCTGTCGCCAGCGGAGGGCACGCAGCGCGGGTGGGAGTTCGCACCCTCCAGCGCGGACCTGCGCGGACCGCGCTTCTCCCGCCGCGGAGCCCTCGCACCTGCCGGGCCCGCGGAGGGGATGGGCCCCCCTCGTCCGCCCCCGCACCCCCCGCGGGCTGCCTGCCCCGGGCCGCCCCCGCCGGAGGCGTCGCTGCTTCTCCGCGCCAGGCGGCGGGGCCCCGCGGGAGCGAAGCGGCCGGTCCCTGCGCGGTCGCCGGGGTTGCCATAGCGCTGGCTCCGCGGCTCGGGGGCGCTGCCCGGCGGCTGCGGGCGGGAGGCGGGGGCGGGGGGGCGGCAGCGGGAAGCGGCCGCTGCGCATCTCCGCGGCCGCAGCGGCTGCAGCGGCGCGGGGGTTCCGCGGGGCTCCGCGCACCGGGCCGCGCCGGGCCCCGCAGACACCGCGCGGTGGGAAGAGCGGGGCGAGTAATGAATTCCAGCAGAGAGCTGGAGAGGAAGCATTTTTCAGAGATCTGCCATATTTAACATTGACCACACTAAAGATGTTATTAGCGAAGGGGGGGTGGGGAGGGCAACGGGGGATGCGATAAGGGAAAATAGATAATGACACATAATCCAAACCAGAAGTTTGAAACCAAGTTACTTCGCAGAAAAGAGCCACAAGCTCAACTTTTTTTTTTTTTCCTCTTTTTCCCTTCTTTCTTTTTTATAGGCTGGGGCTGAAAGACAGGGAGATAAACTTGTTAAGGAAAGAAATATTCCTCTAGCAACCGGGTAAATAGCTGGAGAGAAACAGCGAAAGACATGGGGGTAGGGAAATGCAAAGGACATACTACTATTTAGAAACCCCAAAGGAAATTGTAAAGTAGGAAATGAAAAGGAGGAGGAGAAACATTTCTGTTGTAAATTAGAGAGAATGAAGATTAGCGGGAGAAAAGGGGGAAATAGCTGCAGAGGGTCTAAAATAAAGCACCACTGAAGATTAGCCAATGTTTAAAATATCCCAACTGAGGAAAGAGAGTGGTGCGCTCATCTCTTCGTCATGAGTAGGGATAATTACTAATATAGCACATGTCCGGAGGAACCAATCCAAAATAAGAGATAAATTTGGCTGGTGAAGACAGACGCGAAAAAGGCTGGAAGAAAACTTAGTAATACGGAGACCTCAGAGGAGAGGAAGAGAATTAGAGGAGGAGGAAGGCTCCAAGAGTGCAGGAAAACTTAGAGGACCAGCTGGATAGGAGGGAAACAGCTACGGCAGAGATAGGAAGAGAGAATGAATGTGTGAGAGAGAAAGAGAATGGGAGAGATTAAGGAGAGCAAATAAACCTGGGAGAGGGAATAATTGGAGCGGATGGGAAGAAGGAAAGCAGGAGCGGAAAACTAGGAGAGAGGGAAGGAGGGACAGAGGGAGGGATGTGGGGAGAGAAGGAAGGAGACAGAGGGAGGAGACAAGGACTGAAGTCTCCCAGCCCAGGGAAGGTGCAGCACTGAGTGAGAGAGAGCTCACTCTGAGGGTTAGGTTAGATTTCCAGAGCTCTTAGAGCTCATCGACCAGCCCGCTGGAGTCACTATTCAACCCGAGTCCCAAACACACGCCTCACTAACTACTTTACAGCCACTTTCATTGATTTTCTTTATCAAATAAACATAATACCCGTTACAGCAACACTTCCTCTTCGCGCAGCCAGAATGCCACAAGCTCTGATTGCTGCATTTCTCCGGCTTGCAGTTCCCCACCCTCCACCCCTAAATAAATTGTGTTCTTTCACTTAAATGGTCACATACATTATTGCTTGCAGAATTTTTCTGTAATCTGGAAGGTACACTGCGAGCTAGGCAAATTGTTTAAATTACAAGGTAAAGGGTCCCCATCCCCATCGTCCTGGTGTGAAGATACAATTTTTTTCCCCACAATTTCAGGGGTAGCTTATATATTTACACACTTATTTCCTGCTAATAAGAGGTAACTTAATTTAAAGGGCGATGTCAAAGTGAACGCTCCCGCCTGAAAAACGCCAGAAAAAATTAACGCAACTTTCGCACTTGCACCTAAACTGTCACTTGATCTAAGCATTTCAGCCTCAAAATTCAATTTTATTTAAAAAATCCCCTAAAAGTAGCCCCCTTCAAAAGCTGTTTTTGAACGAGGCTCTTCCATATATGTCAAAGGGCTGTTGAATTATTCATTATTATAATTACTATCATCATTGTCATTATCCCTTTCCATGTGGAAATAATTTTATTATCGTAATTTGATATCTGAAGAATTTCCTGTTAGTCGTTTGATAATCATTTTTTTCTACTGAAAAGAAAAGTTTTGTTTATAAATGAGAGAAAAATATTTTAAATGCTTTTATGTTTACTATAGATTTCCGTTTATCTAATCGATCGGAATGCCAATAAATCGATTAAAGGTTTAGTGTTTTACAAACAACCATTTTGTGCTTTTTGATTTTACGTTCAGAATGATTTTAATAAAGCTAATGCCTTCTCTGAGCGTTTGTTCACCCCAAACCTAATATTCCATCATTTCTGTTATTTACAATTGCAATTTAAAGTGTTTCTAATGAGAAAAATAAACACAAATAAAAGAAGGAAATAATCTGATTAAATTACTTTGTGCCTGTGGCCAACATATTTAGGCAAAGCCCTTAAAAATCTTGGTGAATTATATGCGATCATACAGTGATTGCGGAATATTAAATTAAACTTAGATAAATCCGCATTGAAGGAGGCAGCACCCAATCCTGAATTTATTTCCCATTTTCTATAACAGCATCACTGCGCTCCTCTCTTTGCAATGACAATGTGCCAAATCTAGGCATTTTGAAAACATTTTCCATATGCTTTAACTGGAGACTGATAGACAAAGAAGAAAAGGAGATGGTCTTTTTTCTCTTGAGGTATATTTCCTTTAACTTTTCCTCCAACCTTTTCTGATCTTCATCATTTTTAAACAAAAGTTTGAAAATCATTAGGACCTTTTTTTTTTCTTTTACGTTTTTTTTTTCCTTATCGCGTAATCAATTGCTGAACTGTGGACTTTCCGTTATGCTTTAATGCAGGACTATAGAACTATCATTTCTGTACCTTTGCGGACAACATTTTGGGGAGAAAGCATTGATTCATTTAGTTTTCGCTTGCTGCTTTTTGTAATTAAAGATGGTTTTAATTATACTTTTTTGTAAGTCAGATCAGATGTGCTGCTTGCTTGCTGGAAGGTTTTTTTTTTTTCTTTTAACGGTGCTTTTAATTTATGTGTAGTTTTTACGGATAACACAGAGGTGGTGGCTTTTATTTAGCTGTAAAATCCACACGTTTTCTTTGAAAACTTGGCTCCTTGGGCGAAAATAACTTTTCCTGGTTGCTTTATAATCGCTGTTTGTCGCAGAGGTAGTTTAGCATATTGTCTACACAACAAAGATTCCTGTTTTATTGGCACTGTGGATTGCTGGATTTAGGTATAAATATTTCATAACTTTCCTCTTTCTGCAGTAGGATCGGTAGTTTTATTGGCTTTTTCTCCCTTTTTGTCTGTCTTTCTACCAGAACCGTTTTATTTCTGAAGTCCCTTTTTGTCCTTTTCCAGGATAGAATGTAAAATTTTTCCCTTGGATATATCACTGCTGGAAATACGCTCTTGGGCTTTCTGGAGGGAATGGGGGGGGGGAAGCGGTGGTAAGCGGTCGTTTTCCTTGATTTGCATAAGAGCTAGTGAAGTGCCTGTGAAGTTGGTGAATTGCTATTGTTTGGGGCTAGTCCTGACTGTTTTTGTTTATAAACACTGGGGTGGTTGCCGGGAGGGGAGGGAGGTCAGAGCACTGTCAAAGCGCTGACCTCTGAAAGCCCAGAGGGCGCCTGGCTCCTTCACCCTCTCCTTTCTCTCTCTCCCTCTCCCTTTTTCTTTCCCTTCCCATCCAAGGCCAGGAGCTCAGGTTCAGGGCATTTAATCCCCGCGATCTGCCCAAGAAAGGAGCTGAAAAAGGGCTGTTAAGGCTCCGGAGGAAACGCCGGCAGCAGACTTAGACCTGGAAGGCTTTTATTTATAGTAACGTCCGGGTGCGCGTTTTTGTGCGGCTCCAGCCAAAATAACAACAACAACAACAACAAAAAAGCCAATCGGGAACGGCACTATTTAGCTCAAAATCTCAGCGAGATGTCTATACTATTCGGCTGTGATTTTTCTCTTAGGTCACTGCTCGTTAGACGCACTTTCAGTAGGTGAATGCCAAATCTGGGGCAGTGAGGGCAGAACTGAAATGCAGTATGTTATTGTTGTTTTATTTCTTTTCGAACAAAACTTTCCAGGAATCAGATCGGGGATTTTTGTTTTTCTTCCCTCCCCCTTTCTCCCCCCCCACCCCCCCCCAGCCCTTTTTAGTGTGTACTGGAATGTGTTTGATGGGGGGGGGGGGGGAGCGTTTTAAATTAACAATAGGTTTGTATACGTGATACCTGCAAAGAAAGAAATAATTAATAATAGCCAAACGCTTTGGGTTTAGAGTCAATTTCATCTCGGGGAGGAAAAAAAAAAGTACAAGAGATTGCTATCAGGTTTAAGTATGTTTTGAAAAGAAGTTGCTGAGTTAAACAAAAATGTTAGTTAACACACTGCCTTTGTCAAATAGCCCCCGGGAGGAGAAGAGACAACAAAAAGGAGAGGAGGTGGGGGCTGGGGATCTGAAAGTGTCTGTAGCTCAGATAAAGGGTCTGTAACACTGAAATCTTGTAATACCTCGTTTCAAACTGAGCTCATCTATAGACTTAGGGAATGCAGTAAAAAGACACGGATCCCCTTTCCGTTGGGTTGGGGTCTGGGGAGAGGAGAAGGTGGGGGAAGGGGACGTTTATTAGGGAATTATGTCGGTTTATTAAAAAGGGGAGCGGCTGTGGCTGTAATTATGCAGATCCTTGTGCCCCTGTGTGTCCGCAGCGCAGATTTAGGGAGTGAAATGAGCTTGGCGGAGAGACGTGGTGTAACAGAGCCCGGTTTGGGCTGGGATTTCTTTGTCTATTAAAGAATGGTCAGTCTCGGGCTCTGGCCCCCACCAGATCCGTCTCGTCCAGGCCAATAACTTTTCCTTGCGGCTGAGGCTGGAGGTGGTGGAAGGACAGAGAAGGCTGTGGGGTTTTTTAATTTTTTTCCCCCCCTTTCCCTCTCTTTGAAATGTAACGTCACTATCAAGAGCTCTTTCTGGTTTCAACAGGAGGCTCGGAAAAAAATCCCAAAATGTGTAACGGTGCCTGCAGGAGAAGTTCGGAGGAGGTGGGCGGGGGGTCCGCGGAGACCAGAGGAGAGGAGCTGAGAGGTTAGGCGAGAGTCTTCAGGGGCGATCAGCTGAGCGAGAGAGGGAGGAGAGAGGGGAGCGGGAGCCGGGCCGGGCCGCGCCGCCGGGGAGCCCGCCCGCCGCCCGCCGGCTCGCACCGCAGCCGCACCGCAGCCGCACCGCAGCCGCGCCGGCCGGCCCTGGGTCCTCCTCGCCTGCCTCCCCCCAGCCCGCGCCGCGCTCCGCTCTTATCACATCCCACAAACCTGCTGCTGCTGCCTCCCGGAATTAACCTTCTTCGATTTTTCCTAGCTACGTGGCGATCCCCGGGTTTCTTCTAAACTGTTAACATCCCGTAGTGCCTTTTTTTCCCCTATACCCCCCCCCCTCCCCGATAGCTACTATTTTTAGGAAGAGAGAGAGAGAGAAAGAGAAAGAGAGAGGAGATTTAAAACGTTAGGAAGGACAGTAAACAGTGGCAGAAGAAACCCTGAAAAATGTGGACTCTCCTCTCGCAATTCCTGCCTCTATCCCCCCCCCACCCCCCTTTGTTCCTTTAGCTGTAACTCAAGAACACCATAAACCTATATCCCCCTCCAAGAAGAGAGAAAGGGAAAAATCTACAGCCAAAAAGAATGACTTGACTGTTCTGACGTTTGGTGTTTTGACATTAATGACATTAATGATATTGATGTTTCACCAGGAAAAAAGCACTAGGAATAAAGGAGGTGGTGGGGGAGGTGCGGGGGGGGGACGACTTTAAAACTAAATTATCTTTGTTTCCTTATTCTTCTGTGACATTAAGTATACGTGTTTCTCCTCTTGAATTTGAAATAGATGTATTGTTCTCAGGTGTTTCTTCATCACATTGTATTTAATTGTCTTCAGTCTTAGGAAATGTGTTACCATCCTTCAGGCATGCACTTGAATGGACAATGCATCCTTCTATCTCAGAGTCCCGTTTCGTCTACAATTTAAGCCTAAAAGCCCTCTTTCCATCATACCTCCTCAATCTGATAACTGTAAACGGGTTTCAGAGATTTCATTTTCACTCTTTGTTTGCATTTTTTCCACCCTGTAAACAACGATGCAGAATATCGCTAGTTTCCTTATTGCCTTCATTCACAGGGTGCAGTGCCCATGGAAATCTGCATGCGTAGGCTCACATTTTTTTCATTGATGAGCTGGTGTAATGCTTAGGTGAGGTTTGAAAAAGGAATAAAGTTGCTCTCACGAACCCTCAAGTGCCCCTGACTTTTCCTTAAGTTCGAGTCTTGGAGATTTTCCTGAAGTTTGAAGTAAGGTTTCTCTGGATTGGGATAGGGCTCCTTCTATGTTCCCCACTTTATTGGCAGGCTCCGATTTTTGGAATAGCTGTACTTTCAGGCTGGCGGTTTTTTTATTTGTCTTTCTTTTTCCTCCCCTTTCTGCAGACCTTTTTTTTTTTTTTTTTTTTTTTTCCCTTCCTCCAAAACTATCAGGACCTTCACTCTGACCTTAAACATCTGCTTTTAGCAACTCAGTTCCCTGACACTGGCCTGTGCTTCCTTAAGGGCAGCCTTAATTCATCATCAGGTGGAGATTTTCCTATTAGCGTTAGTTTCAGTACTTGCAAAATGTTCTCCTGGAGTAGAAGGTTTAGGGCCCAGAGAGGTGCATATTTCTGCCATCCAGGTTTTTGCTGGTTTGTTGTTGTATGTGCGCGCTTTTAATGGAAGATTGTGATAAAACCGTCCTGCTGGTTTTTGGTGTTTAAGGCCTAAGACAAGGTTTTGACATGTATCGCAGGAATCACGAACTTCAAAGGCATGTCAGCTCTAAGGTTATGGTTCACCTGCACGGGGTGCTTGGTACTGTAAATATCTCTTGCATGTAACTGTGACTTAGTGACCATTTCTGGTATACCCATTTCTGGAATAGCATTATCAAAAATCTGCACGTGTTCCTGCGGTGTATTCGGATGCTCTTTGAATAGTCATGTTTTTATCTTCAGTAGGGGGTATTTTAAAGTATGTCTATTCCTAGTTTTAGTTAATTATCTTTTAATGAAAGTGTCAGTCATATTCACATCTGCAGTATTAGGTTAAGATAATTAGATTTTCAAATGAGAAGCAATCTTCTTAAATCCCACACAGGAAAATATTTGTAGAAGATTCCGATTTATAATGACATCTGTACATTTTACCCTAGTTTTCATCATAATAATCCTCCCCCCCGCCCCCCAAGAATGAAATGTGTCTGGTAAAATATAGCAGATAAAATATTAATAAAATATCAATACTTGTAGGGAAAGTGGAAGACGATGCATGTATATGCATGAAACTTGTACTGTATGCAAAGAGACTCTTTTCCTGGGCTGATATTTACTTCATTTTGATAAGGCTGTTTACAGTTGATATTGTATATTCTGGAAGGCTTTGCTTTTTACTTTGTTGATTTCTCCAAGCAATTACATGGCGGCCACCAAATAAAGTGTGTTATGTTTTGTGTGACTGTGTGTATGTGGAACTTATGTGCACATGTGTAAATACGATGTAAGATGTGAGTGCACGCATGTGTGCGTGTATGTATGTGTAAATAAATCCATCTTTATCTCTGCATGGGCAGTTATTTCCTATCTTAGATATATTATCTTTCCTTTTACAGAGGTGTCGTACATTCATTATCCCATTGCAAACATACATTTTTCATTAAATCCCCATTAAAAGAGAGAAAAGGGAAGAGAAAGAAAGACAGAAAGACAGACAGACAGAAAGAAATATCTCCCTGCTGGAATAATTAATTTGGACCCGTTTCTTTTAAGTTCCCGAACAGTTAAAAGAGCAAGTCTGCTGCCCGCCCCCCCTCCTCCTCCTTTTTCTTTTTTTTTTTCTTTTTTTTTTTTTTAATTTTCCCTAGCCATCTACTTTGTGTGCCTGTGCGTGTGTGTCTGTGTTACTAATGAAGTTTGCAGACTTGTGTTTGTATCCATGAGCTCCTTTCTGCTGCCCCTTCTTCTCTGGGCTGGCTCTGTGGCTCCCGCAGCCCCGGCGAGCCCCCGGCAGCCGCGGCAGCTCCGGCTTCCCCGGCTCCGGGGCTGCGCGTCATTTGCAGCCCGGAGAATGTTGATCACCTCACTAATTACACCTCTCCCTCTCCTCTTCCCTCTCCTCTCCCTCTCCCTCTCTCTCCCTCTCTCTCGCTCTCTCTCTCCTCTCTCTCTCTCTCTCTCATTCCCAGAGTGCATATCGGGAATAGACACACAAAGACATGCGCACTCAACTTAATCAGCCATTTTTTTAAACAGGGCTAAAACGATAATAATTAGCAGAATAAAGACATATCGGATTTTCATTTCCTTTCCTCCTTTTCCCAACCCCTTCACAACCAAACAGCGAGACCGCGGTCGGCACATGCTTTAACAACTCCCGGACCCCAAAGGACCGCTCCATGCCCCCCACTTCTTGCTCAATCATTTTTATTTTCACCCAATAAAGTTGGAGGATTATTTTTTTTTATTATTTTTTTAATGAACCTTCTCTCGTTTACTTGGATGTGATCAGCTGTTAAGTAAATAAAGCAAAACAAAAAAAAGAGGCGAAGATCCAGTAGGAACTGCGAGGGGAAATGGAAAGTAAGTTTTTTCTTTAACTTTTATTGAGTAGTTTGTGTTAAATTTAGGTCGAGTATCGATTATCTTTCCAGGCTGATCTTGCACAATCTTTGATATTTCGCTCTCGCTCTCTCTCTCTCTCCCTCTCTCTGTGCCTCTTTCTCTCTCTCTCACATACACACACACACTCACATCCCCAGATCCCATGTACCTCTCCCCTCTCTCTCTCCCCCCTTTTTCTGCCTGTTTCCCCATTTTTAGGTACAGTATTTGCTCTCATTTGGGAAGGAGGGGCTGCTTTTTCTCTCTCCCTTCTTTCTTTCTCTCTCTCCCTTTCTCTTTTATTCCGAGGGTTACGTTTTGTTTGTGTATATTTTTTTTGTTTTGGTTTGGTGCTGTGGGTTTGGGGTTTTTTCTCTTTCGGGCTGTAACTTTCGGATTAAGTGGAGGACCCTGCTCAGTTTGCAGAAGAGGTTCGGGGGGTGCCCCCCACTTTTTATTTCGCTTTTTTTTTTTTTTTTTTTGTAAGGAGCTCGGGGAGGGGGGGGAAATACTGTCAGATTAGGAAAGACGTTACGGCTGTCAGAAGTCATCGCTTGCCAGCCCCTTCACAGCTCGCAGTCTTGTTTCGCAGCTCGGTCCCCCCAAAACTTTGAGGTGCTTTTTGAAGGCGCATTCCGCTCTCCCACCCTCCTTCCCTCTCCTCCCCATCTCCACCCCCCTCGGCCTCCCAAACTTTCGCTTTCGGGCGGGGGGGGGGGGGGGGGGGGGGATGCCAGCAGGACAGTGGGGACCCTGACTGCGTGTGTGTGTGCAGGGAAAGGTGTGGGGTGCTTTTTCCCCTCTCCCCCCCCCCCCCCTTTATTTTGCAGGTAGGTTTCTCAGGAGCTGCGGCAGGGGTGGCTGTCCGGGTGTGTGCCTGTGTGTGTGTGTGTGTGTGTGTGTGCGCGCAGGGGGATCGCTGCTGGCCGCCGTCTCTGGCAGCAGGAGGAAGAGGAGCCCGTTAGGAGCGCGCCCTGCCTCTCTGTCAGTTGCGCCGCGCGGCGCGGGGAGGCGGCCCGGCCCGACCCGGCACAGCGCGGAACGGCGCGGAGCGGCACGGCCCCGCCGGCGGGGATGCGCGGCTGCCTCTGCCTGCGGGCGGATGCCGGCCGGACGCCGGCGGAGCCCCCGGCATCCCCGTCGTGCCGTGCCGCTCCGTGCCGCTCCGCTCCGTAGGAAAGGCTCCTCGCGGGCAGGGCTTTCGGCGCAGCCTGTCTGAGATTTTTTGAAAGGGAGGAAAGGAGGTTGTTTTGCGGGACAGGCGTCCTTTTTTTTTTTTTTTTTTTTTTAACCGAGGACTAAGGTGTTTAAAAAAAACCAACACAACCCCCCCCCCCCAGCCAAGCAACCAAAAAAAAAAAAAAAAGCTCATAAACAGCGAGAAGGCAGTTCGGTTCCCGCTCTGTCTAACTGCTCGTGCCAGAATCAAGTGCATCCCTGCCCATCACGGCGGCTAATGGCAGACGCGTCTTTGCTTCCCCCTCTTGCTTTACATGAATTTTCCTGCAAAAATGCTAATAAACTTTCCCCCCATCCGATGCCAACTTACGGCGGTTCCCCTCCACTCCTCCCTTCCTGCATCTTCTTCCCCCCCCCCCCAGCCTCCCCAGCAGCGCAGCAGAAAACGCACGGGTTGGTATTTCTTTTGTTACCTGCGAGCCGGGCGGCCGGGGGTCTCTCATCGGCTGCTTAGGGCACTGGGTCCAACCGAGAGAGGAGGCACATCAGTCGGGTTCAGCCTGTTTCACCTCAGCGCCGTCCCGAGGAGGCTTTAGCCACCATTCAATAACACACCCTCCTCCTCCTCTTCCTCCTTAGGTACCAAGGCAGAGATCGCAAACATAACACCCCCCTCCCCACCAAAAAAAAAAAAAAAAAAAAAGCCCAACCAAAAGACAACTTGCCAGGCTGAAGATGGTGGATTTACATTAAGCCAGACACAGGCAGGTTCACTCAGGAAGTCTGACCATCCCGTTTTCTGACAGTTGCATTTCCTCGGCTCCATTCCGTCCTCCTCTTTTTTTTTTTTTTTTTTAAATTTTCTTTTTATTAGCCTTGTTCCGTTTTTAATCAAGGATCATGTAGTTGGCAGGAGGAGGTCGAGAAAGAGTGGAAAGAGAGGGATCGAGTGCTTTTGGGGTGGTTGCTGTGAGGGTTTGTTGTTGGTTTTTTTTTTGATGGTGTATTTTTTTTTTTTCAATTGTGTTTCCCCTGGATTTGCAGTGGCTCGATCCTTAGGAGCGGTGGTGGAGTGTTTAAAAAGATCATATGTAGCATTATATTTTTAGTTTGGTGGTGGATGGATGGAAGAGGTAGTGAGAAGCCTTTGCAGCCCTGCCTGTTGTTGGTTAGATTGAGGCAGAGACTTGGCTGCGATTGGGACGCGACTGTGACATGGGCATCGATCGCTTCCATTGAGAGCAATGCAAAAACACAGCCTGGGTATGTAACACTCTCAGTGCCATCAACACTTGTTTTACTTTATATTTACTGGCAAAACTGACAGAACGATCCGGAGTGCTTTTCTTTGAAATAAGGAATACAAACATTTGGATGGGAAGGTGCACAAAGAAGATTGTGGAAATAAACGGGGGGTTGAAGGTTGGGGTGTGTGTGTGTGGGGGGGGAAGAGCCTTAATCATCATTGCTCCACTTCCTATTCAACTGACTGTATTTAAGGAGTTTCTCTCTTTTCTCGACTGGGGGATCCTACTAAACTGGTTGAAATGAAAAAAATCAGACAATCAACCTTGAGGGAATATCTGCTAGTTTTCAGGGTTTGCGGTTTCAGCCGGTAGGAAGGCACACAAAATAAAAGATGGCTAGCCAGCTGTTTTAACCTTTTGCACCTGGCTCCAGAGCTGGGGCTCACCAGGATTATTCAGTTATTCGTGCTATCTGTGCTTGAATATTTATAGTGTACGATCTAGAGATCCACACAGTGCATTGTAGCATCTCTTTATCCTTTAGTCGTGGGCTTTTTGGACTTTGTCAACATAAACATGTATTCAATAGTTTTCATTTTTATGATAATGAACATAAAGGTTCAATGAAATATAGAGGGAAAAGTCGTAAATCTGCAAAAGTGAAACCTACCCAAGGAACAAAGAAAGGTCAGGTAAACCATCTGTGTAAGTCACAGTAATAGTACCTGCTGTTTGGTTTATGCAGTGATACTGCTTTATTATTCTCTAAAATGAAACTTATCTGCTAGATCAAGTTAAAACTAAAGGAAAGCTGTGGAGATGATAAATGACATTGCGTGCATCTTTCAGATTAGGAAGACAGTTTTGTTCCTCGATTTTTGAGTAGTTTAGGTTTATTTGTGAAGATGGTGCACCAGCAAAGAACATATAAAGGGGGCCGAGAAAAATCACTGTTTAATATTGCAGAATTTACTGCTTCCATTCTGACCATGAGCCTAAATTTACACAATGAAATTTGATTATCTCTAATAACAATATTAGATCCTGCACTGGATGGATGAGAATTGAGGTGGTTTTGTTGATTGCAAGGGTTTAATGTTGCATTTCAGAATCTGATGTGGTTTAGCCTCCCTTCCATTAACTGGAAAACCCCTGAGGTTTTACAATTATTTCTTAAAGATAATACATTTAAGATTGCATTGGTAGGCTGAAGAAAAGTCATAAAGGCAAGAAGGGAAGCCCTTAATAACTCTTGAGATTCAGACATGTTCAGCAGTTAGATTGGCTCTGACTTCACCAAGGGTCGACAATGTGTCATTTCCATGAAGCCAAATTGCCCTCTGCCTATATGATATTAATGTGCAAATCAATATTTCAGGGATTAAATTTCCCTTCTTCATTTTTTATGGTTTCTACCTCAATAAGTCTCAAGTCTATTAGAAGAGGCTGGATGATTTAAAATCTTTCACTGCAGAATGGCTTGTCGTAGCCTTGTTTCACAGACCGTTTTTGGATTTTCGTTATAAAAGACTAAAGGCATTCCAAAGAAGTTGATAGTCAATATAGGGACATGCTCACTGTTGTAAAGCCCTTGTTCGATTAAGAGCTAAAAAGGTATTGAAAATATAATATATATGTTTATATAATATATATACATTCTACTGCTTTAAAAATATTGTGTTAATCACCTATTGATTTATTTCAAAATCAATTGAAGCTCCTTTCTTATTAGTGATTTGTTCAGCATTCTTCAGCCTTGTTGTTAATTTTCTTAAACAGCATGCATGAATTAATCTGCTGGTAGAATGTGTTTTGGGTTTTCTTTGAAGCATATTTAAAACGAAGAATTTTTACCTATTTAAGCTAAGTGGTGTGAACAGTTAAGTATGGTGGGGAGAGCCAGGGCACTGTTTTCTGCACTTCGGATTCAGAATTGTTTTAATGAAGCTAAGGGGCATTTTGTAAATATTTTATGATTTCTGCTTAGATGCTTATCAGCAATGTTTATTAAGAGTTTCCATTGAATATTCAGGATCAGTTAAAAATTAAAATGGAGCTATCTGATCTGGAAGGAAACAATACATGACAGAAAATTTAGGTCAAAATATGAGGTTGTGACTTTATCACATAATCTTGGGAAGGCCCTACTGTCTATCATTTAGTGTTGTTTTATAGTCTTAGACCATCTGGACCAAGTTCCGCACAGCTGCATGAATTTCATATGTGATAGAACATTTTTTCCATTCAGTGTGAAATGTTCCTTCCTAAAAACGTACACCAGACTCGCTTAATTTAGTCTGCTAAAAGAAATGCACATGAAAAAGGACAAAAGGCTCTTTAATCTCTGCAAGCTGTTTGTTTTTCTTCAAGATTCCTGTCTGTTTGGGTTTGAAAAGTCATGTTTATTGAGCAGATGATTCTGAGGTGTGACATTAAAATAATATATGATTTTTGTGCTAGTTTCTGCTCTCCTAGTTAATTTGCAGAACTACTTTTTATGCCTGTCAAAACACAGAGTTAATCTATTCTTATTTACAATTAATCTCAATAAAATTAATCTTAACTATGCCTTAGTCAGTAGCTTAAAATATCTAATTATATTCAATTAACTGCTGTCATAGTAATTAACACTGCTTAATTGCCTCTGCATATATTTATGTAAAGCTCATTAGTTACTGCTTGCTCTTTTTTCCTTATCTCATTCCCATTTTTGTGGTTCTGAGAGCACTGAAGTAAAACCCAGTCTAGTTTTTGACAATTCGGGTCTTGAAGAACCTGTGACAACGGCAATACATGTGTTCGTAACCTGTAGTGTGGGTAAATATTTGTGTTTTCATATGCAAAAAGGGTACCAGAGCTGGGTCTCTAAAGAACTTCCACTCCAGCTTCTCCCCCCTCCTCCCCCTCCCCCCCCCCCCGGTCCCTTTCTCCTACCCCAACACATACAAAAATGTTTTCTAACCTTGTTGATAGAAATATGAGAAGCCAGGTTAAGCTTTGTGTTTATAAATGAAGAGCTTTTCTGCATCTGCCTTGGGGCTCTACCCAGAAGGCAGAGCTTTGCTGCTCCAAATTCATTCAAAGGGTTAAAGACTTGGCCAAGGTTCAAACTGAGAAGCGCCCAGGGAAAGTGCATGTGAATATGTACAAGTTTCATGTAATTAGTGCTTAATTATATTAACATATGCAAATTGTCAACTTAGGAGCTTGTTGAGCTGGCAAAGATCAGCCAGGCACAATTGCTGTATTGTTCTGAAACAATAATGGATTTCAAGTTGGATTGTGAAAACACATAACTAGCTATCTAATTTAACTCATACCATGGTGAAATTTCATTAGTCTCCATGGAGACTGGTTTAATTGTGCTGACTAATGTTCTGGGCTGCAGAATGTCCTAAAAAGAAAGCGTTGTTTGCCTAATCCACCTTACAATGACACTTGTTTGTACATGTTTCCCTTGTGTGAGAATTTGCATATGCAAATAAATAGTTTCTCTGCCCCATTTGTCATGGCTGTTCATTACCCATGAAGAGGACATTGTTACTAGGCTGTTACTGAGTCTCCCAAGACAGGATAGTGTCAACCAGTCCAGCCACATTCTTTCATAATTTGTTTCTGATTAATAGACCAGAGTGAGGCTCATTCTATTCAGGCCTCTGCAAAGGGAAGGTCAGTTCTGTCACTGAAAAGAGTTTCCGCAGCAACTGAAGTTTTTTTCTCTCCCTCCCCCTCCCCCCTCTTGCTTTGGCTAAAATAATCATATTTAAAATAATGTATTCTTGCTCTAAGGAATACCTCCACTAATAATCTCTAGTTTCCTAAAGCAAAAGATAGGAAAATAAAGGAGATTCTGGTATTGGAATATTAATCCTGTTTTTGACAGAAAGGTAAACTGATATAATTGCTTTTCAGTCGAAGGAATGGGGGTTTATACAAGTGTGAAAGCATCGGAAAAGGATTAGCATTTTTTTGCATAATGAAAAGCTCTGTTGAATAGGGCACTGAATGGTTGACTGAATGACTGAGATGAAAGGAAGATGAAAATGCAGGCTCCTCTTTCTTTATGCCTATGTTCAGCTCTCCCTAAAGTTATGTTTGTCCAAGACTTGAGAAAACAAGCAGAAGCTCAGATTTCAGCAACTTGCTAAGATGCCCCGAGTTTCCATCATCATGTGAAGTAATATGTATGAGAGTAGTGCAGCGAAAGGATGAGAAGCACAGGTTTGTATGGAGGGGAGCTCCAGGAATATGACAGGCAAACCAACTATTGACTATTGGGTACCGAGGATTCCCAGCACTCTGCTTGGGGGAAAGAAAGAGGAAGGAGGGGGGCCGGCAGGGAGGGAAGGAGCTATTTTAAAAGTTGCCAATGGAAATTAGGCATCAACGCATAATAATCTAATAAAGTTTGGTATTCAAGGAAGCAGGCTTTAGTCAATATCTGTTTTAATTATTAAACTATTTCTCTTTTGGAAAAAGTTATGAATTCTGACTCAGTGCTAAGTGTTTAAGTGGTATAGAAGCCTTGCTGGGGAAAAAATGACTCTCTTCGTTCAGCTTTGAAAATAGAGAAAGCTTACGGAAGTAGAAATTGATACATGCACGTAAGGAGCGGGGTTTTCGGCGTAACTGCATCGGTGTACCCAGACTGTTTAAAACGTTTAGATTCCAGTAGATTCAGGTGGCAAGAAGGGCCTCAGCCTCCTCCTGCAATCAGTGCTAGCCCACACTGACTTCAACCAGAGCAGGATCAGGCCCCCAGACGGGGCTGCAACTGGTTAGCTGTTGACAATGTGATCAGTGCTTCTAATTATGTTCTCTCAACAGTAATTAGGGCAGTTAAAATACCATAAGTGTTGAGCCACTTTTGAAAGTGGGAAGTGGTTCTTTTGTACGTATGTAAATCAAATGCAGTGTGAATAATTATTTGTATGTATGCATATTAAATAGGCTGTCTTTTTTTTCAGGTCAACATAATTACCGATTTAGAGCTACTGTGGAAAACTGTTGGTAGTTAGACTAAATATGAACTTGTTTGGGTGTTTTTTTTTTTTTTTTTAGTTTGCAGAACATTTATTTGTAAATGTTTGTTAGTTTGGTACTGGGTTTGATTTGATAATATTTAAGCGGTTTAGAGAAGCCTCTAAGAAATTAGGATTATTTATGGCTAAATGAAGTAAAACTGTAAAGGCAGAAAGTGCTTGGTAAGAATAAAGTCACAAAAGTTCTCTCTTTTAGGATGAATTTAAAGACCTTCTATGGGGTTTGGGAATGTTTTACTGCTAACTTTATGAAATTCCTTAAAACTTCTTTTAAAGGAACATGCTTAGGGGATATTCTTTCATTCTGGGAACAGCTTATTAGTGTATTTCCATAAGAAAAATGTGTTAATTTAAAAAATAAATTCATTTATATTTTAAAATATTGTTAACCAAGCACCATGTGTTGTCTCTGGCAAAGTTCCAGCCACTGTAGAACTGGATAACACATGGGTTAATAATAACTTATGTGATGTCTGCATTCTTACTGAATGGGCAGAAACCCAGCACACTGAGATATTGGGATTCAAGATTTTACAGAGTAAGATGTAACACAGAATATGTTTATGTGAACAGATGCACAGACAGTAGAAACTAAAAGACACATTGGTTGCTTTTACCTAGTAGGTAGAACAAATGCAGCAGGTTCTGTTTGGTGGTTATTGGAATTTGTTGTTGTTGAGAGGGGTAATCTGCACATTTATTGATGGTGGGATTCAGCAGACCTGTAGAGATAAACTTGTTTTGCATAAATAAGGGCAGCAAGTTTAGTCTTTAATACATATTACCCTATTCCTTTTTTAACGGTCACTCTATAGCACTTTTATACCAGTATTTTCATCATTGATGCAGCTTTTGCTGAGTTCTAAACTAAGCCAGAAAAGTTTGTACCAGACTGAAATATAGCATTCCTGTTGAGGAATGACTTTTTCTGCTTATACAAAATATTCTGAGGAGTGGTTTAACTAAGTTATATGATCAAAATAAAAGTTTGCCATATTAAGAAGCTCTTATATGTTCAAATTACTCAGAACCGGCTTTCAATTTAAAAAAAAAAAAAGAGAGAGAGATATTTGGAAGGTAATTTGTCCAAATTATATTTTATTTACTTTTGGTACTTTTGAGAACAATTTTAAATATGCCCAGAAACTGGGATTTCTTTACAGACAAATCCAGCAGACTTCTAGCACTCACAGTGATCTGATAGGCTGTACCAGCTCATAAGAAGGTGTTATAGTCCTTCAGGTCAATAGTTCACAAACTAAAGGCTGTATGTACATGGTAGACCATGGTGACTCTGAAAACAAACATTTACCATATAAGCTGCAGCAGTGTCTGCAGAACAAGTGATGCACACACTAGATGTACATCTAAAATTGTATTTAAATAGACAAACATTCTGCTTCTGAGACAAAGAAATCCTTCAAAATGCCTGTGTTGATGTGAGCCTAGGACACGTAAACCCAGAAGAACCAGATTCTTCCCATTCACCCCAAACTAAATTAACAATAACTCCTCTGAAACCAGAGGAGTAATATGGGTGTAAAACTGGCAAGACATACAGTTTTAATATTAGTAGAAACAGAATCACGCCTTTAGTTACTGGTTGACAATAATCCCATAAAATCAAATTTAAAAGGTTTCATCTCCTCTTTTTGCACTACTATTTCCATTTTTAAGAATGATGTGCTTAGTGCAGAAGGCACCGGAGGAGGGTCTGTGAGAAAGAGGACTTTCAGAGAGGCTGGTGGGGGTCAGTTCTGTTCCTTTTGCCAGGTAATAGCAGAGCTGAGGGTGCAGGAGCAGCGGCTGCTGAAGGCTCGCTCCTCCCTGTTTTGACACTGAGGCTGCCTTATAAATTCACCTAATCTGAGATGACAAGGCACCTGTCACTGGTAGTGCTCCAGTGTTTGGGGCACTCATGGAAATCTGGAGTAATCCCAGTTATTTCCACACTTGTTCCAGAAGATGGTAGCGTAACAGATCAGAATAATCTCTTTTTGAAGAATAACAAAAACAGAATTTCCTTCTTTCCCTTCAGTTGTTGGGGAGGATTCTTTGATTTTTTGGTATTCTGAGGGCCAGAGCTTTCATAAGAAGAGAGGGGAAAAAAAATTCCTTGGATTTGCCAAGCGTTACAAAACGGTTTCAAATGCAGGTGGTTTTCCTGTGTGAGAAATCGTGGCTGTCCACCTTCAAATAAGAGTTTCTCCTCGTTTAATACCTAACACTTCACGTGCCTTCCCCACTTCAGAAAATAAGTTTCTGAGTGAAAAGTAGCTCCTTAAACAGGGAACTTATTCCTGTGGGTTTCACTCTGGTCCTTTTATATATATATATATTTTTAATATTGAAATATGGTTATTGATTTTGTTTACAGCACCGAGGCTTTAAATTAAAGAAAACGCAACATTTCTAAAATAAATTACTTAGCTATATGGTAAATGTTACCCCTCAATCCCTCAGTTCCTTTGAGTTTTATGAACCGCTCACCAAAAAAAAAAAAAAAAAAAAAATCACTTTCTTCTTTGCCATTGCAGTGCAGCCCTTTCTGGGTTAGGAAGTGTTACCCTGGGCACAACCAACCACAAGCCACCCCGCTGCAGCACAGCTATCTGCTTCGGGACTTTTTCCAGCAGGAGCAACTAACTGCTGATGGGAGGCAAAATACGATTTCTCGCTGGGTCATCAGCCAGTGCACTAGGACCAGGCATTTCAGCTCCAGTGAAAAACATCACTGGAGTTTTAAGTCCGGCTCCAGTGGAAAGCATCACTGGAGTTTTAAGTCCCAACCGATCAGGCCGGTGGTTTTTCTCTCCTGCTTGACGGGTGGTTTCCCCACCGCTGCTGTAGTTTCCAATTTTGACCGAGGGCCTTTTCTACAAATCCAGCGCCGCCTCATTGATTTCTCCGGGTTTGGATCAGGCCCGTGCAAAGAAGAGTGCCATCTACTGAGGCACCCGCCGCAATTCAAGCAGCGGCAGGTCAGCGCTGCCGGGCAGCCGCCGCCCGGCCCCGGCCCCGGCCCCAGCTCCGGCCCCAGCTCCGGCCCCGGCCCGGCCCTGCGGGGAGCGTTCGCTGAAATCACAGGGCAGAGCGGTGCAGTCACAACTCTTTTTTTTTTTTTTTCTTTTTTCTTTTTTTTTTTCTTTTTCTTCTTTTTTTCCCCGAGTAGGTGGAAAGGCAACAAGAGACAATGGAGTCAAAAATGTTAGTGTTTAAATATAGCAGAAACTGGAAGCCTGATAATAACTCAGCTACTACAGAATAAATTCAACCATCTGGAGCTTGTGACACATCCAAAAAACCGGGTGGGGGGTAGGGGGGAGAGACCTTAAAAATGAAGGATTTCGTTCCATTTGAAATGTATTCTCCACACAGGCTGCTGCTTTAATGTTGAACAGCATAGGTCTCCGAGTGGTTTTGTGCATCAAAGACGTACGTACTGCAACACCTAGCATCTTGCCACAATTGGACGTTAACGTTTCTAGACCAGAGTTGTTTGGCCCAGCCCTGAGTTTACTGGTTGATATCAGTTTGGTTTTCAATGTTACCATTATTTAAGAATAGGGGTTTTTGAGGCTGTTTGAATTTTTTTAAATACATACAATGGCAGCGATTTATAAACATTCCTGGTTTCAGCTGTAGCAGTACAGAAGGGTTGATTCTGCTCTCAGTATATTTTTTTTACATGATTTTAATAATTAGAGGCAAATATATTAGAAATCTTTTAGGTTCATTTAAAAATGTATGCAATTTAAACAAACGCTGAATTGTGTAATGGTTTGTCTGGGAATTACTTAGGCTGCACGGCGTAATAATATTTTATTAGCTGTCATTTGTTTTCTAGGAAGAAAATGGTGATTTTTATGTTGTGTGTTACGTGAAAACTTGGCACTGAAACAGGACAGTCCCTGAACGTGAATTTCTAAAAAGGTGGGACAGTAGTTGCCCAAAAGGTGAAGACTTGAGAAAAATTGGGGTGGGTCATTTTTTTCCTGAAATGAAGCAGGGTACAGATTAGGAGCCATTAAGGTTTGCCAGGAGTTGCTGGTCATAGAAGCCTGTTTAAGTGCTCACTGTCAACAAGGAAATCATGGGCAGCACTTAAAGTGGCTCACCTCTGATTTATTCATAAACCTCACACGAGCACTTGGCTTTGTTCTTGCTCTGGTAAGGGGGAACTGATGCCAATAAGAACAGGAATAAAGAGCTTCTTGCATGGTCCAAAAGTGAATAGCACTTTATCTCAAAGCATGACCTCCATTCCCAAGATCTGTTGTGTTACAGTTGACTCTGCTAGATGTGTATTCTCAGATGAATTGCTAGAAGAGGTTACAACAAATATATACTTTGTAAACCCTCTAGATGTAACAAGAACTGTGTAACTGGAACTTAGGTTCTAACTTGACAGAAAGGTTGCGGTATTCATAGTGAACTGAGAGATTTCCGTTGCAGACAGCGCTTTATGCTGGTGTTTTTAATGTGAGTCAGAAAACAGTATGATTATGTGGCTGCTATTCAAGCAAAAATTTTATATTCTTTAAGGGATTCATTTGAGAAACGTATTTTGATAAAAGCAGACATACAGAAATGCGAAGTAGTTCAGAGACCAACAAGAAAAAAAAAAAGAGAAAAAAAAGTTGACTTCATTTTTAGGCATATTTGATAGCTGCTGCTTTATTTTTGTTTCTCTAAAAAAGGCAAAGTAGTGCTAGCAGTCTGCGATGGGGGAAGGGACCTTTCGAAGACGGTCAACTGCCATGTTTGCACTGGGGCAGAGGTTGAGTACAGTTACTTAAATCCCCAGAGAAACATTTAGTTAACGCTAGTCTCTTTCTGATCCTGTCTGAGTCTGGTTTTCTTTTCTGCTTTTTAATGAAGTTTGTTTGTTGCTATGTTTAGGTTATGTTTTTAAACTGACTTGCATTTTCACAACAGATTTGACCAAAAGAGTCATAATGGAAGACAGTGATGAGAGTTAATGATACGTCTTTGATAAAGCAGTCCTCGTGTGCAATCTGATCACAGCCATCAGCTCATTTGTCATGGCTGAAGTGAAAATGTCAGGACCAATGAGTGTATCAGTGCTGAAGGGGGCGAAAGGGCTTTTGGAGACACTTTTGTGCTGGGAGTGGGCCATAGCTTAGATGCAGCTCTGGGGAAATACTGGGATTAGCCAACTCTGTGCACAAATCCCTAGCATAACAGAATTAGTTGGGAAAATGAGGTTTGTTAGGGAAAAAAAAAAAATCTGTAGAACTGCTCTAGGCTGCAGCCCAGGAACTATGCAAAACAGTAAGACATTTTATTAAAATAATTTTAGCAATGTGAATGTACACACATTCCAACAAAAATCACAATTGGTAGCCAACATTATAATAAACCCCATCTTAATGCATTTTGCATGTGTACGTGGATTTGCTTCTTAAAAAAAAAAAAAAAAAAAGTGCATTTAAAATAAATCTGGTCTCCAGAATCCTAAAAGGAGGTTTTTTTGATTTTGACAAAGTGTCAATTAATACAACACAGTTAAATACCAACTGATGCTGATGATCTTTTTGCATGGGTTAGTTCAAATAAAAGCTAAGGGCAGTCTCCCTGCTGCAGACACTTCTTTACTCAGGAGGTGTAATTCATACTATAGGAACATATTGATTGCCAAACTGGGACTCTGGTGTGGCTAGCCTCTTCTCTCTTTGACTGGTCTGTACAAGATGCTTCTGAAGAATATCACAGTAGGCAGATGTAGCAAAACCTATTGTATACGGCTGCCTTGCCATGACTGCAAATGCAAATTTTTTAGACCTCTGAAGAACAAGGTTTAATATCCTTTACAATTTGTTGTTGTTGATGTTTTTCACATTCATTCCAGTATCTCTGGATGCTTTTGGCAACCAGTTTCCATTCTGTTTTTTTAACCTTTGCAAATTGATGATCTCAATGGTATCCTGCAGTAATGGGTCCTACTGTCTAACCCCTTCGCCCCTCTCATCATCAGGTTTTAATTTGTCACAGCTTAGCTTTCTGGGAAACCTGCTACTTGTCTTTTGGTAAGCCTCGTCTTGCTTCCTGTTACGTACCTAGGAAGAGCAGGGTGCTTTTGCCACTACGTTATCCGTAAAAATGCCGAAGAAATCTTGATTTCTTTGAGGTGGGGATCCTACTTGCCAGACCTATTCAGCTGCTGTGGAACTGCGTAGGAGTTTAACCAGGTAATTCCATTACCTGCACTATGCCAGCCCAAGAGGAGCGAGCAGGAGTGAGTTATTCCATCTCCAGTGCATGGAGCGGTTACTGAGGAATTGTCCAAATAATAGACGTGTGTAGGTAATTGTCTGTCTGGCTACACCAGTTAATAATGGCTATTTGCCTGTGGAAGGAATATCTACCTGCTTTGCTGTATTTCCTGCGTGTTTGATATTGCAGAATTGGGGGTGTTTTGACTTCACAGATCCGTGCCGAGGGGCTTCGGCAGACTGCCGGCGCTGGGCTGAGAGCAGTTTTTCCCTTTGTCTGGTGTTACTATTAGAGGTGCTGCTGCAAGTTTATCATCTTTCCTTTGGATCTAATGGAAAGCTGTGATGAAATTTAAGTTTGGTACCGGCTCCATGGTACTGCTGATCCGGTAGCTGCCACCATGACGCAAGACCTTCGAAACAGAGCAGAGCGTGGCAGAGGATGGCACTCGCCCTTCGCTGTGCTCCGGATTATTAGCGTGTCTGTGTAGCTACTGTGCGTTGCGCAGCGTTCGTCCGTGGTGGAAAGCTCTTGCTTCCTTTTTCTTATCCAAAACTTGGGCATAAGTTTGGGAGCAGGCAGAGCTAGCACGCATGCTGATCGGAGGGGGTGGAGAGCAGGGGATGCGTGGCAGAGCCTTAGGCTGTGGCTCAGATACCAGGTAATCGCCTCTGGTAAGCCTAGGCTTCCTCACAGCGGGCTTGCAGCTAGCATGTGAAACTCCCTTTTGTGGTCACGGGCTTCAGGGCCGTGGTCCTTCTGGGCCTTCTTGTGCTATGAACGTGGCCAGAGGGACTAAAGATACCAGGTAACCTCGAGTCTGGCATAGAAATGCATAATAAAGGTGCAGCCACCAGCCTTTAAACCCCAAACACTCCTCTGTTTATGTGTGTCAGTGTGAGTGGCAGCAGCAAAGTAATTTATTTAATCTAACTAGTACTTATCTTTGTTAGGAGTCGTCTGCAGATTTCTTCCATTTCATCTACAGTGAATTGTCCTCTTTCCGATAATGTTCCTGTACAACCTTTTTTTTTTTAATTCTATTGATTTATAGTATTGAAGTGAAATATCTGATACCTGTTTCCTGCACTTTGACTGTACGTAGTCAAAGAAGCTGATGAGATTCTTCCCTCCCTTCCACAAGCCCCTTAGCTGTTTTAAATGTATAATTATCATTGCATGTCATTTGATAGCTGCACTAATTGCTGCCAACCATTGTCTGTTTGCACTTAATGCTGAAACCTGATCAACATCCTGCTTTGGTTGATGTTTGGTGGTAAACTTTAATTAACTCTTATTGCATTGAAGAAGAGCTCAGTCTCTGTGCTAACTAATCATTTACCTTCATTATGTCCTGACAGCTCCACTTGTTCCTGGTACTAATAGATACACCAGTCAGTAAATAAACCTGCAAACCTTCATGCCTTGAAGTTGTTCCACATTGATATTTTGTTGCTTAAAGTATAATGGGGTAAAGATAATTATTTCGGTTAGTTTTGTATCTCTGCTTTTCCAGACACCAATCTCAAATTGCCTTTTTCATGCCAGACAATATCATTTTAATAGTAACTGTAGATTTAAGATAACATTATTCCTTCAGCATGGTTCCTATATACATGCATCTTTTGAATCAATACAATTAAGCTTGTCTCCTGTTGGAATTCTTGTAATTATTTTTCCTGAAATACTTTTCCTGTAATGATATTGAAGTTAAAGTAATCAGGTTACTGGCAGATCATGTAAAATTCAACTCAAAATTGCTGGCTGCTTGATTTTAATTTGTCTGACATCAAGTTTGTTTGAAAAGGGATAATATGTGGTTAAACCAAGGAGCTTATAATCATGGTTGACATTTGTTTGTTTATAATGAAATCTAATTAAAGTTCATACATTTTAAAACACAAAAGTTAATTACTGAATTGCTCACTTCACTTATGCACAGCAGTCAAATTAACTTGCAGAGCAAAAAAATGACAAAAGACTATGCATAATAAAAACAAAATGCCCAGCTGATCTTGGCAATACAAAACAAATTTGCCAGGACAATATTCTAAAAAACCCCAAATGCTTTATTAATAACTGTTTAAAAAACATCCTGTATTTTCACTGACCAGGCTGATTTTCATGCAGAACGATACTTAAACGTTTAACATGATTTACAATACGCACAGTTGTTTGGGTTTTTTTTTTTTTTCTTTCAGACACATAATTGGAAGAGTCTTGCACTCCTGTAAATGTACTGAAAAGCATGATTCTTTATTTTTTTGTTTTCATATCAGGACTCTTTCTGAAGTTATATGGACTTGCAGTATCTCCCTGAGAACTGGAATGTTTGCTCGACTACCTGCCTTCTGATAACTTTTAGAAAGATAATTGCAGCATTTTTAGCATGCAAGCAAATTAGTATTAGGCAAACAAAAAAGTACTGTAATATTTATTTCACAGTTGGTTTTGAGACAACAAAGAGGTTAGGTGAATATTATCAAGTCACTTTGACTCTCTAGTTATTATTTGTTAGTTTTGCAATTAAGTCTTACCTTCTGAATGTGCTGACATGAGAACACATTCAGACTTCAGTAAAATCACACTTTAAAAGATTATACTACTCTTT